>NW_022156891.1:0-53946 GCF_004353045.1 Thyridium curvatum | reverse complement strand
CAGATTTGATTCCCCCCCCCCCCCCCTCGGGCCCTCGCCCGCTGTGCCGCTGTCCACTTGTAAAATTACATCCGGCACGCGCCCTTGTCTCATTTCGCGACATCACAGGAGGTTCCCGATAGTTTCGTATTTTATTACTATGAAGACAGGGTTTCGCAATCAAAGAAAGAATAAAACATTGCAGAATCCCTTGATCAACAGCAGCCGTGTCTTATTGCGCGTGCACGGATTTTACGGACAATGGTGATTTTTCTAAGACCCGACCAAAATGTTCTTCACAATCTGCGAAGGAAGGTACAGAGGTACACCGACTTCAGTCCTCGTCCAAGTATTGGAAACGACTTCACCACCAACTGCACTCACAACACAGCATCACAACTCGAGAATGAACAGTAGCATATATTCTCCCAGCAGCTATCCCAATTATAAACTCCAATTGGACTCGGAAACCCCCTGATTTCCGGTCAATATATATCCGTGTGGTATGGTGTGTGTATGCTTTGCAAGATACTATGTAAATGTCGTAGGATGTAGATGTCAGAACATCTAGTAAGAGCAAAGTGTCTGCGATGTTTTGCAGATTTTCGCGCCCGTATGTCGTTTAGCCCTCTATGTTTCCTCACCCTATCCCATATAATATAAAAGAAGAATTACCCAACATTATCATCGGTATACCCTGAAAAGTCTATGAATGCAAAGAAAGCAGCGACCGTTAATACAAGACAGCGAAAGGGCCGCCTAGAGCTCCTCATTGCCGTCGGCCTGCTGCCAAATCTGCACTCGGCTGACCTCCATCTGGGGCTGCGTCCAAGTAGGGTACCAGGTGTCGCGTGCGTTCCAGAAGTCCAGCTTGGCATTGGGGCTGGCGTCGACCCATGGCTTGCCGCTCTTGCCGTCCTCGAACCAACCGTTGGTGCCACCGACGGCGACGTTGAGGATCAGGTAGAAGGCTTGGTCGAAGGGCGTGTTCTTTCGGCCAGTCTGCGACCACGTGTCCTGGATACGGGTGCCGTTGGACGAGATGGCAGGAAAGTTTCCACGCTGGAACATGGGCGTGTCGAAGTTTGTGTAGAGAACCTGGAGCAGGCGCGAGTTGACATAGGTAAAGAGGTACTTTTGGGACCATTCGAGGCCAAAAGTGTTGAAGCCTGCCGAGTAAGTGGTGTGCAGGGCTGCGCGCTTGTTGTTGGTGCGCCAGAAGCCGTCCAGAGTCGGATCAGGGCCCCAGTGAAGGGCAGAAGAGACAATATTGTTGCCACCCTGAGCATATGTGTGGTTGTTGCCACGGGACTCGCAAATGTCAATCTCACCAGACGCGGGCCAGGGGCCGTAGGTGTCCACAACAGGCATCATCCAGATGGCGGGCCACAGCCAATCGCCCGCTGGGAGCTTGGCGGTAACCTCGACACGCCCATACTTGATGCTTGCGCTCTTCTTGGTGGTGATGCGGGCCGACTTGGTGGGCGGCACCACAGAGCTGTTGCCGTTTGTGAGGTTGGTGGCGGCGACGCAGTCCTTGAAGAGCGTCGACGTGCAGGTACCGGCGGCGAGGAGATCGATGACGTTGTTCTTCTCCATGAGCTCGGCGTCCTGCAGTGTAGGCTTGATCCAGAGAGTGCCTCCTTGAACGAAGACGTTCTCTTCGGACGAGGTGGTCATCTCGAACTCGCCATTTCTATGACATGTCAGATTAGTCTTGTCCAATTACGGAATCTGAGAGACTAGCACATACCCGAAGCCGCCAACTTGGATCTCCTTCTCCCAGATATCGTCCCGCAAACCCTGGGAGAAGTTCTCGTCGAGAACCAGGCGGTAGTTATGCTTGACGACACTGCTTATGCCATCATAGATGAGGAAGCCCGAGATGGCCAGACCAATGAAGATGCCGATGAGTGGGAATATCGTGACCCACTTCTCCTTGGGATCCTTCTTGTCTAGCCACGGCTTCTCGACGTCGCCCTTGCGCACTCTCCTGCTATGGAAGTATCGGTGTGCCTGCTCATCGAGGCGGGCGCCTACTGCGCTCGACGAGCCAAAGCTGGAGGCAGGTCGCGACGCTTCGGGGCTGGCGAAAGGATTGGTGCCTGGTGGTGATCGGTAGGAGGCTTGCGACTCGAGACCATCTTGGAACGGGTTCCTGTTCACCGAATCACTGGGCGTGCCGGGCCTGTGCGTAGGCGTATGTACTTGTGTGGAGGTGGCTGAGGGCTGTCCGGCGATGGTGCGGCCGCCGTGCTGGCCGTGGTAGTAAGAGTCGCTGGGATGGTTGATCTGCTCCATGTCTGCGGATGACTGCTGGCAACAGAGGCTGAGGCAAGGTGCGTAAGGTGGCCTAGCCCGACGGGAAGTCGAGCGTAGGAAGAATAGAGTCGAGGTCCGGCCAGAGAGGCTGGACGATTAGACGGCACCAAGAGCAGGGGACTTTGCGATGGAATCGCGAACTGGAGCTGTAGAGCTGCGACAAGAGGGCAGAAAGTGCAATTGAAGATGGCTCTCAGGAAGTGAATGGGAGTCGGGAACTACGAGCAAGGTGCTCTGCTGCCCTTTTACTGCGGACCAAGGTGCGGCGTTGTGGGAGACCTGAGTCGTGGCTACCTCTTGGTAGTTCACCCAAGGTCGGGGTGTGGAGCGGGAGAGAGCGACTGTCGATAAGAGATCCCTGCTGCTCCTGCTTTGGGTCTGTCTTGTTGAGCGAAAGAGGCAGGAATGGGGCGTCTCAATCCTTGTGCTGATTTGAAGCGTACCACTGCAAGAGAAAAAGAAAACCGAGTGTCCACTTGGGAGAGATTGTTTGGAAATGTGATTGTGAAGGATGGCAGGCGAGAGTAGGTGGGATCTCGGAAGAGGATCTGGTGTCTGGTAAGTACCACATGTGGTTGTAGCAGAGCGCGGAGACGGCGGCGAGCAGTGGTGCTGTAATGCTACGGCGCAAACGAGGGGAGGAACAGAGAAGCAGCGAAGCGCCCTGTACAGAGTAGGTACGTACTGTACCTAGAGGCAGGTACCTTTTTCCCGCTTTTGTGTGGAGGAAACACCGTCATTGGGGGGGGGGGGCAAGGACTTGCCATTTTCTGTCGGTGGAGACGAACGGAAGAGATGGCGGCGACCAGGGCTGTGCCTACTCCGTACCTTGCTTGGCTCGGGTGAGGACTGACATGGGATGGGCGGAGATTTTACAAGTCCTGACCAGGAAAGGAGCCAGCGTACGCCTGAGTCGAGGCTGGTATGGTCCTGGTCGTATTCGTTGGGTACCACGTTGGCTGGGCCAAGTACCCCCGTACCTTTTTCCTCTTAGGGCCCTGGCCTTGGTGGGTTCGTCGGTTCAGCGCTGAGCTGATCCACTGATGGTCCCCATAGCCCCCCGTAGAGGTAGCTGCCATGCCGAAAACTCCAGCTCCTGGCTCCCGAAGTCATGCATTTTTGGAAAACCTGAACTGTTACGCAAAGTCAATTTTGCCATTGGCCTCGGTCAAGCTCCCACTACAGAAGATGCCAAGTCTTTCAATGGTGTCACACGAGCTGACGGGCTCTGGACGACATCAATGGACGATATGATGACGGGCACACGAGGGACCTCGAAAGGCGGACCGTCCGGGTGACTGACGACTAGCCGTTCTGATCCATAAGCCCACGGCATGCATTGATCCTGTTGCTAATAACCCAGCCAGCCAGAGCAGACAGACCAGGCATGCATTCTCTTCTTCTTGCTCTCCCGACGATTCGAGAGCTTGCTCCGGAAACCGGACGCAGGCTGACTTCTCATTTCCACATTGAAAGCCACAAACTGGCCAAGAACCACCGTCACTACCGCCAGGTCCCGGGGGCAAGCAAGTCGCTCATCCGAAGGCGCCTTTCCATGTCCGCCAGCCTCAAACCAATACACCCCTTGTGGCGCTTCTCGGTTATCAGATCCTCCCAATGGAAGCTCCTATTCAGCTCTAGCATTTAGCGCTCTCCAGATCTGCACTCAATGCCCTCCGCCAAGCTTTGCCTACCTGGTTCAACACTTCAGCTTGCACCTCCCAGGCAATACCTTGACCAGAACATTGTTGTCTGTGCATCAAGGTTCAGGCCAGGTCAACAGAACCAGGATCAACACTTTGGGTCTAATGGAGCTCAAGACACATCCGGTCCGAGGTGTCGCAACTTGTCCACCATGCCACCATGGCTCTCCATCTCATCAAGCTAAACTCCACACAACCGCGTCCATGATGGATTCCCAATTTCATCTGACTGTTTCTTCAGGACCAGTGCTGAGTGCCGCAGTGCCGCCTGCAGTCAGTTTCAGGGTCTCGCGGCCGTCGGAAAACAGACAGCTTGTCTCCTATCACCATCCTCAACTCCAGCATGTGTTTCCCATCTCTCAGAGCAAGTGGAATCGTCTCCACCGCCAGAGAAAACGTGCGAGGCACCTCCATCTTTTTTGGTGGCAGGAGGAACCTGGATCCCGGGGCCCAACCCACCGCTTCTGCAAGCACTTTGACCACGTTGACAGTGCGTATCGACACCGTACGAAGTCGCGAAATTCACCTAGGTTTTGAGGGTGTGGATGGTCGATGCGGGCTCTAACGGTTGCCCCCTGTTCCTGCATGAGGCCCCTGTCTGTGCAGCTAAAATATCCCTCTAAACCCATATAGGCACTATTTCTTGCATTCGGTCCCAGATGGAAACACTGCTCATTCAAGTTAGACCGCACATCCTCACACCCTCACGATGACAGAACGCCATTCGAGAACAGGGGGCTGCCCTGCAAAACAGGCACGCCGTGATGAAACGCCATTTGCTCATTTCCACTCCTCCTACTCACGTGTTAATAGTCTATGCGCCGGCCAAGCACCGGGAGCGTGGCGTCCCAGGCCACGGCAGCCCACAGTTGGCACTTATTTCCAAGGTTTGATGGTTGACGTTGAAGGTTGGAGTGCACAACCGTGTGGAGGGAACCGTGCAGATACGAACGATTAGGCTTGGAAGTGATAACGCGACGCGTTGATAGGGTCGCCGTTCAGATCACGATCGATGGCCAGAGTCCGGAGCAGATGAGCCGCCGCCTCTTTCCTCCTGGCCCAATTGGGCCTTTGAGAATCACTTATTAGGGTTGGCAGGCCCGCTGTTCTTGCTTGTGTATCTTGATGATGCCGTCATACTCGAGATTATTCTCTCGGGGGCACTGCAAATGTTGAGAGAGATATCATGGCGCACAGAGCCGCGGTGGTACTCCGGCAATTCTGATGCAGGTTGCTATCGAAAACCTTGATCCGTTGGGCTCGACTTCATCCGAATCTGGAAGCCGGTTACCGAGTCGGGTCTTCGTGGCCAAAGGGACAATCTCCTCAACCATCTCTGAGACGCTTGGCAGCTTGTGCAATGGCTCCTGGTCATGTGTTGACTGTCTACCGGCTTCCAAAGCTGGCAGACTTCATTCTATGCCCGTCAGCATGATAACAATGGGGAAATGGGCTCTTCCAATGGCCTGCGACCGTGTCGATATGAGTTTCAACTATCACACTGAAAGCCATGTTAACGCGAGATAGGCCAAAACTACTGCAAAGTCTTCCGGATTCATCGGGCCACAACTGTTGACCTGCATTTCGGGATGGACAACGACAAAACGATACTCTTTTCGTATACCGAGTCTTTTCTGGTGAACACATTTCTTTTTATCTTGTTCTTTTTTGCTTACGGTACCTCCAGGTACCGCGTCTTTCCTTGATTTGCAAGCGGACCCGAGCCACTGGGATGCACACCATGCTGTGCATCGTGAACCGAGTTGCAGGACCCTCGACTGAGCCACCGGCAACCTTCGCCTCTGTGCGACGATTCGTCCAGGCACATTTTTTCCATATTGAGCAAAGGCGGGGGAGTCAGCGTCACGGTCCACTAACTTTGATTCTTCTTCCCTAACCCACAGGTGAACATCAAACAGAGGAAGGTCGGTAAAGGCCCGGTGGCAACCCCGCGCATGTCTGCTTATGCCGGAGTTCCAAATTCGGCGAAATTGCAATATATCGCCGTGTTGCTCGTAAGCTGAAGGACCACGCACAACAGCGAACCATACCAAGTGCAGAAAGTGCTTGCTTGATTGCATGCGGCGGCGCAATGTACAAGTACGTGTGCGCGATGCGGGGTCTGGTGATCTGCAGTCCTACTACTGCATTGCGCTGTGCTGTCCATTTGACCATAGTCTCGGCCCTCAATAGCACGAACAGTCCATTGCTATCTAATGGGCTTGGCGTGCGTCCAATATCGAAGGTTGTTCGCTTGGTGAGAGAAATTAAAAAACACACCGCGGAACGCCACCGAGGACAGGCTGGCAGAGCTAAACTCTTTTTCTTCTATGCTGTTCGCATCCTCCCATTCGTCCTCCCCCCATCTCCAGCCTTTCCCTCCGCGGGCGCGATGCCGATAACAACGTTGCAAACCCCCCTCCCCAAGGCGGAGACGGCGGACGAACCTCCCGGTGAGCAGAACCAGTGGTGTCAGGCACAATCTATCCCACCAACCAGGTGTTACACCCGAACTTTTTGCCTCTTTGTCTATTTTTACCTTTTTGATGCAGCCCTCTCTCTCACACACACTCCCAACAGGACGTTCTTGCCTAGCTTCCCCGCCTGTGAGCTAAGTGAGAAGTGCAAAGCAAGAACAGAGTTGTTGGGCGATAAGACGGCCACGTCAATTCCGCATTCAGGCACGCCATTAGGAGACTTCTCCGCGTACAGTAAGCCACTGGTGCCCTCGTTTGCTAGAGTGGCTAGTTGAAACTCAATCCTGCATTGCTATTACGTTTTTATGGGATACACGATCAGCTGAATCCCCAAAGTGTCTGTGAGTTTGTAAGTAAATGAGTGCTCAATGGGAAGGACCAGAGGAAGAGTCGACTTTCATGCCAGTGAGAATGGACATTCAGGGTACATTTCATCTATTTCGCGCGCCCGTGCCGCAGAGAACTGCGGGTTCTAGAAGACTGGTGATCGCCAACTCTGCGTGCAGGACTTTTGGGGCCTCTTCGGCTCAGCAGGAATTTCTCTCGCTACCTTACAACCCATCCCTGCGTTTTCCGCTCTCGCCTATGTTGGCCAAGATGGAGCAACCTTGAGAAGAGACTGGAAGCTAGGGCTTGTATGCTCTGCAGGCTCCGTGACGGTGAGCGACGTCTACACCGACAGATACGATCTCAGGTGTGACCACACAGCTGAACAACAGGCGAGCTGGTGGGCCAGAGAAAGGCATTGCCAGCGCACTGATCAGCCTCTTTGTTCTCCATTTCTTCTGTCCTCCGACGTGGCCCGGCCCGTTGTTCTACCTTCTGGGACATGCATATGCGGATCATGAAAACAAGTGAGACATGGGAGATCGTCTGAACGACACTGGGGGCTGAGTCTCCTTCTGTCGAGAAAAAAAAGCGGAGGACTGTCTCACATCGTTTAAGCAGGGATGGCCCGGCACAAAACACTCTGCAGGGCGGAGGGAAACTCTCTCTCGACTTCCTGCCTCTGGTAGATGATAAACCGAAGAGAGGAGGAGGTCGGGCGATTCTCTCAACTATGGCCAGGGCAAGCAAAGACACGGCCGAGAGAATATATTCAGGCAAGGGCTGAAAGGAGGCTGATTATCGGATCCCATATTGGGCGCGGCTGGTTGATCCGGGAGACGGACTCTCGGTGATTCTTTTCTTCCCTGCTTCCTGCATTTTTCCTCCAGCCCTCTCTCACGCTCTCTCTACCTCTTCCCGACTGATCGATCAGTAAAGGCCTGTCGAAGTTGCATGATCTGCGGCTATTCTTTCTTTGCTTCTTTTTTTTATACGGTGGCTGACTCCGTCGTGTTTCCGAAGACCTGTCAATCGGACGGCCCGAAAGATGGCTGTCACTGGCTGTGTCACTCACTGGCTGAGTCGAACTGCGGCTACGGGACAGAGGACGACAAGTGTTGAGGTGGTGTCCCCTTTCCCGATATCAGGCGGTGATCAGGGCCTTATTGGCAGATTTTTGTACGACAATGCAAAGCGAAAGAGCTGAGGCCGGGCGGGCTCTTCAGATGAGAACGCAGTGCGCCCAATGGGCTGCTGTGTTCGGGGCGATCACCGAGCAGCAATGACGGCCCGGCATCTATCTGCCTCTGCCAGCCTCGAGGCCAAGATCAGCCGATCAGGCCGGTGTAGGTGTTGAACAACTTGTGCACACGAGATGCTCGACACTGCAGCGGACGAGGACAAGTGCCGGCATGGGCATCTCGTTCAGCACGACAGATATTGTTCGGACGGTCGGGACGGACGGTGTGCTCAGGCCAACTTGTGCTTATGCTGCCTTACCTGCTCCCCCATCATCTCAAACACTTGGGCCACGGCGTGCTTGTGCCGCCGGAGTGCAAAAGGCCCCTCGTGTCACGGTCCGCGTGGAGATGCCATATCTATCTTCAGCACAGAAGGTATGTCCGTAGCACAGGACCCCCTAGAGGGCGTGTAGGGGGTATCACAGAGTCCACTACCCTGTCAAGAGTGTTGCCCGTCGCGCGCACTATTGCGCTGTCGTGTGCTCAATATCTTTGTGCCGCGATACGTGTTCTATGCTATCTTGTTGGTTCGTGGCGACACTCTGTGAGCGGCGAATGGCGTAGCATAGATTGTAGACTGGCACGGAACAGACAAGTCTATCCCGGGTGCAGGGGGTGTCCACCCCGGCAGCAAATGCCAAGCTCAGCCGCCGATCAGGCACCCTGGTGCGAGCCACTGCCTGCCAGGCCGTGCTATCCGGCGCCGATGGCGACCGGCCGAGCGAGCGATGAGCGGTTGGGCCCAATCTCCGGTCGTGGTCGTGATGGGACAGGGGAGGGGACAGGAATATGCAAGCGCTTCACTGGGATGACTGGTGGTGATGTTGCGGCAAAGCAGGACCCCCCCTGCGAGCAATGCAACCTTGGATGTAGCCGCATTCCCGGCTCCGTCATGAAGAGAGCCAAGATTGGTTGGCGTCCAGTGGTTTCCGGGCTGTTTGAACTAATGCAGCAGGTTCGTATTCACCGCAGGCAGAACAGATAGAACAACGAGAAGTGGTTGGGCGAGCGAGATAGCAGCGGTAGCAAAGAGAAAAAAAACCTTGGATATTTTTTCTCGTATTCCAACCTCGCGGCGCTGTGGCCCACGCACGGATGGGGGCTTCCTGGTGTTGGCAGCGAAACATGTCTGTTTGAGTTGGGGCCCGGATGTGTTCATCTTGCAGCAGCTGCAGCAGCAGCAGGAAACATGCTTGTTTCTTTTGTTTCTGTTCCTTGGCCCGGGACCCTTTGCGCAAGGTGAAGGCGTTTCAGGTTTGGAAATAGCTCTCAGGTATCGCTACATCGCGAGATGGGATGACGGAAGTACCCTAGTTACTTGTCACTTTGCCTGACCAAAGATACCTAGCTGGACAGCCAGCACAGCAAGCGAGGCACGATACTCCGTGCCGTGCTGGACATGCGGCCTCGCGGATGATGTGCATCGCCAGACCAGGGGGGAGCTGAGGTGTCGCTGTGCCAGCCACCCCGAGCTGTGCTTCCGATGCCTGGCCTGCCTGCCTGCCTTGACCCCTGCTGTGCTGAAGGACGATCGTCCGTTTTTTCTTTTCAATCTGCATGTGGCGGGCGGTGACAGACGCCTCCTGTTCCGGATCACGCAAAGAGGAACGATTCCCTATCTTTGATGATTGCAGGACAGACAAGGTATCTCCTCTATTGGGCCATGGGAGGAGAGGCTACACAGATGCCCTGTACATCGTTATCTCCCCTTTTTTTCTCGTGTTATCGTAATATTGACCGGCTGTGGACAGTGAGAGATTGATTCTTCAAGCATGAGAGCCGCCACGGCGTGCCGATCGCACTGAAGCGATGATCTGCTCAGGGGTCCCTTTGCGCTGTGGTGCACTGTCCACATTCTCACAGCTTGGACCCTTGAGCCCGTCTCGTAACGTTAGTGGGTTGGTGGGGGGGGAGGACAGCCAGAATTAGCTTGCGGGTGCTGGCCCAACCACCTGAAGTGAAGTGGCACCACCGCTGAGAGGTCAGTTGAATGGAGCACCGGGCACACGCACACTCCTTGCATGAGGGGAGTCTTCCAGGGTCTCATTGGAAGGGGCTGCCGTTGACTGCCGACCCGTCTCCGTCTTCTTGGCAGCCGAACCACCACCGCTCGTTCAGACGGGACACAGCGATTGTCGATGTCGTGAAAGCCTCTCTTTCCCTCTCTGTGGTTCTCGTGCTCTTCCAAAGGTGTTCTTCCGCGTGATACCCTCCCCGAGAGGCTGGCAATCTCTGCGACTACGCCGCCCGATCGACCGTCGCTCTGTGGCACTCTTTAGTTCCGTTTTTTTCTTGCTATTTCTGGCGCTGGGCGAGTCTCGACCTTTACTGCTCCGGCTTCTCTGCTCTCCTTCCCGCCTCTAGTGAGCAAAGTCGGATATCGCCCGAGTCAGTCCTTCGGCCGAAGCCATTGCTTGTCTAACGCAGGCGCTACCGAACCAGCGGGCTCACAGTTATATATAGACAATATACCGCAGCGGGCGAGTCAAGCCTCCGCGCGCACGCCCGACCGACCTGCCGCTGAGAGTTCATTCGCTGTTCCGGACTGCTGCTGCTGCTGCTGCTGCGCGCGAGGACACTGAAGATAGCCTCCCTGCACCTGTGAGCAGGAGTGAGAGAGGGAATCGCCCCCCCTCAAGAAAAAAGAAGAGCACCGTTTGAGAAGCTTTCTCTCAGACAGACTCTCACGATGCTGGGCCGAGCAGCGCTGCTGGGCCTCGTCGCTGCGCTTGCGCCTGCTGCGGTGGTGCGCGGCGACAATGCGCAGGGCCTGGGCGACGTCCTGGCCGGGAACAAGGACGTGTCGACCTACTATGAGCTGATCAAGGTGAGTTTTTTTGCGCTTCGCGAACGGGCGTAGTGTAGAAGCCCAATGTCTTTCTTCAAGGCGCACATTTGCGGCGTTGTTGTAGATAGCTTTCAGAGAACGAAGTGCTGACCTGTGCCGCGCACGCAGAAATATCCCGATATCCTGCTGGAACTGCCGAATTACGCAGGCACGACGGTAAGACTCTTCCTTCATCCCAAGTCGTCTGTCTAGGGCGTGTGAACCAGCAAGGTGCTGGCGATGCTGCACAGCGATGCGCAGTTCTCGCAGCTGGAAATCGTCCCAAGAGAAAAGCTCTCAAAAAAGGGCAAAAAAACAGCTTTCGCAAAAGAAACCCCCTCCCAACTGACGCACACAAAAACGCAGATCGTGGCGCCCAGCAACGACGCCTTCAAAAAGTACCAGGGCTGGAACTCGGACAACCAGACGCTCGTGACGCACATCCTCGAGTACCACATCCTCCAGGGCACCATGTCGACCAAGCAGGCCACCGAGGGCCCCGCGCACTTCGCCGCCACCCTGCTCAAGGACAAGGCCTACACCAACGTCACGGGCGGGCAGAACGTCATCGTCTACCGCCAGCCGGGCGACACGGTGGTCTTTGCCTCCGGCGACGGCTCCCGCAGCACCCTGGAGCAGGGGGACATCCCCTTCGCCGGCGGGCTCATCCAGGTCGTCGACACGCTGCTCGTGCCGCCGCCGCGCCTCGAGGTCGTCGCCCGCGTGGCCTACCCGGACCTGACGGCCTTCCTGGGAGCGGTGTACCAGGCCGGGCTGCTCGAGGAGTTTGCCAGCACCGAGAACGTGACCGTCTTCGCGCCGCGCAACGCCGCCTTCCAGCGCGTCGCCGGCGCCCTGTCCGCGCTCGACCCGGACACCCTCCGCAAGGTGCTCCGGCACCACCTCGTGCCGGGCCGCGTCCTGCCCTCGACCGCCCTGCTCAACGGCAGCTCCCTCGTCACCGCCGCGGGCGCCGGCTTCAACGTCCGCGTCACCCAGGCGGGCAACAACATGTGGGTCGACACGGCGCAGGTCGCCCAGCCCGACATCCTGCTGGCCAACGGCGTGCTGCACGTCGTCGACAACGTGCTCAACCCGGACGCCGCGGGCCAGCTGCCCGACCCGCGCGCCACCGCCCAGCCGCCCGCCTTCCCGCAGACGGGCGCCACGTCCACGGGGTCCAAGGCGCCCACGCCCTTCACCAGCGCGCTGCCCTGCACGGCCAACTGCCCCACGCCGACGACGAGCAGCAGCTCCTCCGCGACGGGCAACGGCAGGAGCAGCTCGGCGAGCGGGCTGCGGACGTCGACGCCGACCAATGGCGGCGGCGGTGCGAGGTGTACGGGGATGGCTGTCGCTGCTGTCGCGGCGGCGGGAGCCATGGGGTTGGCGGGTGTGGTGTGAGGGGTGGTGATGGGTTCTTTCTTTGTATATAGCCTTTTTTTTTTTTTTTTTCACTTTTTGCATCATTTTGACTATAAGTTATATCTCTGGTATACATACGAGTTTGCGTCATGATAGGGGTAATTTTGTTTTAATCGGCAACATCCGTCGTGGAAGCCTGGAGATGGGTCACAGGGCACGTGGGTGCCTCGAGGAAGGGCCGGACGTCATGCTTCCTTTTTTTTAGGCAGCATATCACTGGAAATAATAGGCTGCATATTGGCATCCTGGACACACATAGAATCGATATCGGAAGCAGTGTTTTAGAGAAAAGAATCATCAATGTTGAATTGAGCTGTTCTGCTAGTAAAAGAAAAGAGAGAGAGAGAGAGAAAAGCATCGCAAAGAAAATCCCATGGAGCACCCTCATCCGGAACCCCCGGCTATGGGTCCTCACCCACATGCCTTGCCATTAGATCCGTGCTCATTGTGTGTGTATGTCGAGCATCCGTAGAAAACAGAAGAAACTGCCAATGAAGGACAAAGAAAAGAGAACTGGAAAATGTGAAAGGAAAATAGCTGCTGTAGAGACTGTAGAGTGAAAACCGGAGAAGTCCGCTTCTCCCAAGCATCCCCCTTTCGTCCATCATGTGGCCTGCAAACCCGAGACCACTCCGTCCTCAGAGGTTCCTCACCGTTCGCAGAAAGCGACATCATCATTCGAGTGGCAGACTCGCATCTGCCACACCTCCTACTTCATGCTCTCTGAGAGGTTAAAACCCGTGACAGGCCAAGACAACCCCTCAGCGATCCTTTGGCGGCGGCGTCGGAGGCCGTCCTTCCTCTTCATCTTCTCCTTCTCTATTTCCCTCATAACGGCCAGGTAGGCCGCGGCGCAGCTCTGTTTCTGCGGCAGGCTCCAGGAGCACCCCGGCCTCGTCGTCATCGACGTCAACGCACCAGCCGTACTCCTCTCGGGGTTCCTGGAGCCTGGCTGCAGCAGGGGCAGGTCCACGCGCAGGCTGATCTCCACGTTCCCCATGCCCTGCTGTAGCCTGGAAAGAGAGCGGCGGAAGTCGCGGCGGCGCAGAGCCTGTATGCTCCTGCGGTGATAAAACATCAGGGTGTCGCTGACGAAGCCCGCCCCAGAGCTCGTCCCAAATTTCCCGCTGTGACCCCGAACTCGCCAGCCCGGACCCCTCTTCGTCATCCGGGCCACCGCGCCTTGGGTGTCCATCCTCCTGCACCTGGTGCACCGGCGGCATGGACGACACTGGAGAGATGCCAGGCACGCTCGTCGCCCGCGCGCCGGGGAAGCACACCTCGCAGCAGGCAGGGTGGAGCGGGTACATGTCGCAGTACCAGCGAAACTCCATCGCCGGCAGCGGCGTCGGTGGCGCGCCGCTCGAAGCCTCCCCGGTCGCACCCTCCATACCGCGGCGCGGCTCTTGGGCTGCAGCAGAGGCAGTTGCTGGCGCTGGCGCCGGGGCCGTGAGCTCGATGCTCGGCGGGGGAGCCGGCTCGGGGGCGGCGGGCTCCTGCTCCGCCGTCGGCCACGACCCCGGCACGGGACGGCGCTTGATCTTGTATTTCTGCTGCGGCTGCTTTGGTGGTTCCAGCGGTGGTGATTTCTGTTGTTGTTGGTGGTGGTGCTGCATCATCGCAGCCGGTGGACTCGTGTCCGCCCTCATCGACGACGGCGGACGCTTAGTAGAGCTCCCGCTCCCATGAGCAGGAGCCATGGTCGGCGAACCAGAAGGCGCTCACTTCCGCCTCACGGCGTGGAGTGTGCGGCGGGGTGGGGTTGCCTGGACCTGGGGGAAGCGGGCCTGGACGGGGACGCCCCGGTGGGGAGGGCGGCGGTGCTGGGCGGGGGAAGCACACAGGGCTGAAGAAGGCGGAGAAGTCTGCCTCACTTGGGGAGCCTTGTGGTGGCAACTCGTGCTCTGCCAAGGTGTCGTAGCCAGGGTCTTGTCCGACTGGAACAAGGTCCTGCTGCAGGTTGATGTCTCGAGGAGCCGCGCTGGTCTGGCATGGATGTGCCAGGGCGGCCTCTCGAGCTAGGTAGAGGGAAGCCATGACGAAAAGGCTGTGAGAAGCGGTCAAGCACTAGGTGACTTGGAGGTGAATCGACAACAATGGGGGAGAGAGAGTAACGATTCACAAGGTGATGTGATGTGGGATGTGGGAGATAGGGCAAGAGACGGGAAAGCGTGTACCCGCAGGTGGTACAAGAAGCAAACAAAGAGTGCAAGCTAGCTAGGTGCTATCAACCCAAAGCTGGATGAACGTGTCGATAAGTCTGCTTGGTAGCAAAAGTGACGAGTAGACTGTTGACTTGTGTATAAGTCTCTGCTGTTGTTTACTTGAGGGCTGATGGGTGTTGACGATAATGACAATGATGATGATGATGATGAAAAAGGATGATGGACTTGCATCGTGAGATCCTTTCCGTTCGAGGAAGAAGCCTCAACCCACCTTTATATACAGACCTTTGCTAGGTTTGGGGACGAGAGACAGGCCCATCTTCCATGAAACCCTCGAGGAGAGCCCGGGATGGAGTCATTGCAGCCTTCCCCTAGGGCCCGTGGCCAGGCACAGACGCAGATCTGTCCACCCGGACAATAATAAAAGAGGGCAGGGCAAGTGGTACAACGGGTCGAGAGATGATGCTCAGCAGGCACGCCGAGAGGTCAGAAAGGAAAACGACGATACAAAAAAAGAAAGTGAAAGGGACCCCAAATGCGTCGTGCCGCAATACCGGCACTTCCCTCTGATTCATCTGCTTGTCGGCCGTATATGCGACCAGAGGCCATCATCCTTCGCAAGAACCTCGTCTTGTACACAGGTAGTCTTGGACCGCGAACCACACATGCGGACCGGGGGGGGGGGACCGGCGGATGACTAGCTCGTGTAAGTCTACGGCCGGCAACCTGAGATGAAAGAGGAAAGGAGTACGAGGGCAGACAGAATTAAACAGCAACCCATCCATGTTGGAGAGGTGGTTTCTGCCTTCAGTGGGGGGGTAGGCAGGCACAAGGTGGATCTCGCCCGGGAGAGAGACTGAGAGGAAGACACGGAGAAGAGCGAGACAGAGACACGAAGAGACAACGGGAGAGTTGAGAGACAGGAACCCATTCATCAGGCACGAGAGGGTCACGATTCGGAGAGCCCCACCGGCAGAGAGGTCGGTGACGAATGGCCTGCGAGGAAGCAAAGCTGTGACACAAGGATCGCGGAATGGTATGAGGAGACAGCACAGGGGAGCTAGATTGAGAGCTTTGGAGTAACCCCGAGAACCGAAAGCGTGGTAACGAGGAGAGGGACCGGTTAAGCGGCGCCGCCAGCCAGCCTTGGCTAGGTTGACAAGGCAGGGCAAAGGGGAAGAAGAGGAAGGCAACACAAGAGAAACAGAAAGAAACTGGGCAAATCAGGTAGCCATTGACTACATTAGCTCGACAACCTGTCACTTGACAAGCTCCAGGGGTTGTCGGGACGGACGGTGGTGGGTTCACAGAAGCAGGGACGTAGGCAGGTCCCAGAAGGTCGTGTATGTGGGTGAGATTGAGATGCCATGGATACCGGATGGCCGAGAGACTCTCTCGTCCGTAACACCAAGACCCGGAGCTTCTTGCAGCTGCAGATGACTACGCGCGAATGTAGGCTGGTATTTGGGACGGTCCCGAATGGCGAGGATGGTGTGCGAGGGCAGCCAGTGATTTGTCCTCACATGATGACGATGACGACGATGGCCCTCCGGCGGCAGTAGTGCAACAAGTGTATTCTTGGAAAGGGAAACGCCTCGTGTCGAGAGAGACGTTCACTCATATTGGACGTCAAAAGAAAGATGAGATGGCGTAGACGTTTGGGGCAGATGGGACGAGGTTTTGGCTGGGTTGCGGCACAGCGGCTGCGATTGATTGAGGCTTAGGTGCAGCACAGGCCAGCAAGCCCACCAATTCACTCCTCCCCCACCAGGGGAGGGGTGGTTGCCTGATCTGCATCCATGCTCCGATCAGTCATGTGAAGCCAACCAAGAGGAGTGGGAAAGCTGGCAACAAGGCATTTCGTTCGATTCTCCCTCTGCCAAACCGAAGAGAGACCATTTGAACCGGGAGGGAGGGCACTCAGCGCCTGAGGATCTAGATTGTTTGCTGCTCTCTCGATGGGCCGGACATCACACATGATACACCATACCAACTGTAGATTATCATTTTCGAGAGTACCCATCCTCGACCTCAACGCACTTACACAAGTCGACGTACAGACATCACCCAGTAACAGTAAGGTCATCATCATTTGCAGATACTCGTATCGCCCTCGGCGCCGGCCGGACCCAGTCATCGGTCTCACGCCGCCACCCACGGCCGCCAGTCCCCAAAGCAGCATGAGGCCGAAGCAATAGCAGAAATGCGAGATCTGCGATATTGCATCAACCAGCGGCTGCAGACAGACGCACGCTCTCTCCTCCCACGATCCAAAGCAGTGGCTACGTTACACACCCCTGTGATTGGGCTGTCAAGCGGGCGCATCTCACGCCTCTCGTAGGGCTGACCGAAACACGAGCCACATTGCACTCCGTGGACGTGACGTCTTCTTTTTCCCTTGGTTGCATTGCATTTGCATCCCACACTCCCTTTTCTCCTCCTTGGCTCTTTTCTGCTGCGTCTAAGTCGCTGAAAGTTGCCGTTCTTGCACAAGTACCAAGCCGGTCTATTTCCGGATTTGGCACAACAGTCTTCCTCACTGCCTCGACCCTCCCCGACTGAGTGACTCCCATCCCGTCCATTTCCCCATCTTTTTTCTCACTGGAGCCAAGTCTCCGTCAATTGCTTCGTCTCTCCTCTTCCCCCCACGGAAGCCTCCGCCGGCTTTGCAGACAGCACAATCGCAATCGATCGCACCCATTCGTCGGTCCGATTGGCCAGGCTACATCTTAATTAGCTTTTCTTGCGTCACAGACCACTAAAAGAGGTTCCCAGCAACCTGGAACCCCGTGTAGATGTCCCTGATTCGGTCCCCACAGCGAATGCGCCCCCGCCTCCCCCAGAGAAGGCTGGGCGTCGCCGGCCAAAGAGTCATACCCTACTTACCGGTGCATCGCCCCACGCTGAACCAGCACATCTCCTTCTCGAACGACAGTCTCGACTGATTCAAATCCACCCTTGCCGTCTGATACGGAGAAGGCCCTTGGGGGCGTGACAACAGTCAGAAGTCCCTTGAGCACGACGATGTAGTCGACGGACTCGGTACGATGCTGTGCGAGTTTGGATCACAGTCAGCACAGGGTATTGCAAGAAACAATCAAGGTGTCTCCCGAGCCAAGTCTTGATATCGGATGGGCGAGGCGCAGCACATACCATAGGCGTCTCAGCCCTGGGAGCAAGGTCCAGATAGTAGATGTGAGCTCCACCCGGGTGCACGACCCCGGGGACATGGACAAGTTCGACGCTGGACCACCATGGCCTTTAGCTCATCATCTGACATCGACCGGGACAAGGTATCGACTTCCCCCGCCGCGTATAGGTGGATACTCACGAGGGGCCTGCTTCGATTACGGCCGGAATGGTGTCGTGCGTGGCAATGCGGGCTCGCGCCAAGATGCCTCCAAACTCGGAGACCGGCTCGAGTTCCTGCACCTCGATGTCGACGCCTGGCTCGGTGACAGACCCATCACGAGGCAGGGGAGCTGCCTGGTTCGACTCGACGACGCGTCGGGGAAGCGGGGACGGGGCAGTGGCCATGGAGGCTGTTTGTTTGCCTTTGTTGGTAAATTTGGCAGGTGTTTCGTGAAACGTGATAGAGATAGTGACTGCTTGAGTCAAGGTGGATGTAACACTGCAAGACAGGTAGCGCTTATGAGACAGCAAGGCAGATTTTCAAAAGATCCCAGCCGACAAGGCCACCGCCAACAATTTATATCCTCATCTGAGACAGCCATGACGCAGTCAGCATCGCTGCAGATGATGGCATCACAGCAGGCCCAGCAGAAGAATGTGTGTAAGCGCTTGGCATTGAGATAGCTTGTCAGAAAGGCACCGGCTCAACTCAAGACTCGAGCCGAGTCTGGGGTGAGAATCCACATGCTTCGTCAGTAGCAACCCGGGACTTCATCGTCCAATGGCAAGTTGCAATCGGTTTAGTTTTGTCCGTGAGCAGAGCAATGAGACTGCAACCACAGCGAGGCTGCGATTTCAAAGCCTCAGCGAGCTGCGCAGTAGGACTAAAAAGGGAAAATCGTGCACCCGCTGACTAAAGACTGCGAGGGATCAATCACCAACAAATCCACAATAAGAACAAGGATATGTGTAAGTGGGACATCTATTTTCCCCTCAAACAATTCAATTGGGTATCTTGCTGACATAGTGGTGCGCGCGACTAGACAAATCTCGAGGGAAGAGACACTTCGTGCTTACATTCTAGCGGTGCTTATGCAGATCAGTCGAAGCCGCCAAGCGAGACCATCTGGCCGACCGGGACCGGTCGGAATCTCGACATGACCGAGAGTTGGATTTGACAACACTCTTCTAGAGACAATAGAGTTAGCTAGAGTTAATTATGGAAGGGAATGCCCAACTCACCAATGGACTGATCGTGCATCTCGACTTGACACCGAACATCCGCGGGGGAATAAATAGCAATGTTGAGCATGGCTTGGACGGGTGTCGGATGCTATGCTCAACGGTAAACCCTCTCTCCTCTCCCTCGGCTCCGACTTCTCGACCGGCTGCGGCGACCGTAGCTGCTATAGCTCTCTCTACTCGGACTGCGCCGTCCTCTATCAAAGCTGTCGTTGTCGTTGTCGTTCCGTCGACCCCCACCCCTGCGCCTCGGGGGCGACCGTGACCGCGACCTGTTGGAGTAGGGCGACCTGCTGCGGTACCTGGTCCTGCCTTCACCCACTGGCGATCGGGACCTGCTTCTAGAACGCGATTGCGGGCGCCAAGTATCGGATCGTGGGCCGAAGCGACCTCCACCACCGGCTCCGCCACCGGGGGGGCCGCGGCCCCTGCCTCCGCCACCTCCAAAGGGTCCCGGGCCTCCTCCACCTGGTCTAAATGCAGGCGGGGGGCCCCTGGGGTCAAAATTTGCGCCGCGGCGGGCCGTTGGGGGCTCGGGCGAGAACTTGCGCTTGGGCAGGACGATGGAGACGTTGATGGTGGCGCCGTCGATGCGCGCCTCGTGCATGTGGGCGATGGCAGATTCCGCGTCGGCCTCGTGGACGTATAGTATATAGGCTGTGCCGCGGTTGGTGTTGACTATACAATATGCAAGTCAGCCTTGCCTGACCTCTTGGCGGGTGCAGTCGAGTGCGGCGCAGCTCCGGCTGCAACCCCAGACAGCCGGGTGCAAAACAGGTGCAGTGCTTACAGTTACGGTTCATGGGCAGGTCGAGGTCCTCGATTTCGCCATACTGGCCGAAAATGTCTCGTAGGTGCCCCTCGTTGACGTTCTTGGTCAGGCGCTCAACGACAACCTGTCCGCATTTTGGTCTTGGTCAATTTTGGGCAGATGGCTCGTTCACGGCGAGGCGCACTCACCTTGGTGCTACGCGTGGCTGGTGTGACGCTGCGCGTACGGCTCCTGCCTCGACTCTCCCTGTCTCGACTCCTACTCCTGCTTGGGCTCCGGCTATCACGGTATCTGCCATTCCGGCGCGGTGAGGGGGAGCGGGAGCCGCGGGAGGGACTGCGCGAAGGGCTTCGTCTGGGGGATCTGGAACGGTCGTGGCGCGGGGTAGGCGATCGATCTCTGGATGGCGAACGGTCGTCGTCCCGGGGACGAGAGGTCGACCGATAACGGGAGGACATTGTGACGTTGGTATATTGCTCTGTCTGTCCAATGTTCGTGGGTCAAGGCTGGGGGCCAAGGTGGTGATACGAAGCTCCAAGGCTGGTTTGGGTTGACTGGCTGGAGGAAACAGCTATCTTAGCTCAATGGACGCGCAGCTGCCAAAAAAGCTGCAAACGCGACTTTCCCAACTAGGAAGCCAAGGCAGAGTAAGGGTGTCACGTGGTACATACCCAAAATGGTGGTCCGAGCTTTCGCCGGGCCTACTTGTGTTATGTCAGCTCATCAACAGGCTACAGTACATCATGATGCAATGAGTTAATCTCTCATATTTTCTGATGAGAAAGTGCTTTTGTCGAATATATTCTCGTTGACTGACTTGACTCGTGAATTGATCGTCATGAGCACGACTATCTCTTCGGTGCGTTCCTGCATCTGGACATGCACACTCGATATCGCTCCGTCCAGCACTTGGTGACATCGCCATGCATTCCTCCGAGATTCGTGCGGGAGATTCGACATGTGCACAGCCAAAACATCTCGAGAAGCAGCATGCCCCTGATGTCACCCATACCAGCGTCCTTCTTCGTTGCGCAAAAAGGCAATCTCCTTTCCCTCTGATGTGGTGTGTGGCCCTCGTGTCGAAACAACACGCTACGGGCACGCTACGTGCCAAGGAAACCATGGACGGACAGTCGTGTTCCCCTCCAGCGAGGACAACCCCTGCCGGTGTGATGCTATCATCGTCCCAGACCGGCATGCACGGTGGCATAATGCGTGGAATTTGATGACCGCAAGTCCAGGCTGTCGGACCCTGCATATTGGCTGAATCCTAGGGGTCTCGGCTCCACTGGCGTCACCGTCCGGCGCCCCATTGGACAGCGGGGTCTCCCGCGATGCTGAGCCCGCACTCCCGCCTGACGTCAGTGGGGACTTTTGGGATCAGCGGTAAGAAAGAAGGGGTCTATCATCAAGAAAATCAGGGTTTTGGAACAAGAAACGGAGAAAAGGTGTGGTTGTTTTTCGCTCAGTGCATGTCGAATGGGTTCAAATAGAGACAGACTTGCCGTTCTTTCCGATTTCGTGTCCCCTCTCTTCTCCATCACAAGTCTTTCCAAGCTTTTTCCAAGCATCGCCAGTGCAAAGCCAAGCCCTCTCAGCATCCACTTACACCCACTTACACGCATCTTGCACCCAAATCCGAACACCACATACCACACACATCATCCAACCAGCAGCCATGCCTCTCTTCTCCCGCCACACCGAGCCCGAGGCCCAGCCCGTGCACGTCGAGCCCGCCTACGAGGAGCGCCCCAAGCGCCACGGCCTCTTCGGCTCCAAGCGCGAGCCCTCCCCGCCCCCCGTCGCCGCCGCCACCAACCACTCCACCAGCCGCTTCTCCCGCTCCAGCGGCACCCACCACTCGCGGCACTCGCCCAGCCCGCCGCGCGAGGCCACCGCTTCCTCCGGCGGCGGCATCTTCCGCCGCTCCACCGACGCCGCCAGCGGCCGCTCGAGCATCGGGTCCGGCGGCGGCGGCCTGCTCCACCGCCACGGCGACCGCGACATGGACCCCAGCATCGTGCAGGCGCGCGAGCGCGTGCTGAGCGCCGAGACGGCCGAGCGCGAGGCCGACCGCGCGCTCGACGTCGCGCGCCGCGAGGTCCGCGAGGCGCGGGACCAGGTGCGCAAGCTCGAGCTCGAGGCCAAGGAGGAGGCGCGCCGGGCCAAGATCAAGGCCTTCCACGCCAAGGAGGTGTCGAAGCGCGGCAAGGCCCTCGGACGTGAGTGCTTTCTCTCTCTTGTCGCATCTCAGTGTGATGATAACAAGTGACTGACCATGGGGATGAAACAGGCCACGATATCTAGATGGGGATCGTCTTTATGTGAACGACATGATATGACATGATACAACAACGCACGGAACGATCGATGCCTTTGTATGCGAGCGACTACCTTTTTGCTCGACCTTTTATTTTTATGAGCGGGGAGTTTGGCTTTCTTTCTTTCTGAACGTGTCTAGACCGTATATGAAGCAAGATGTGGAAAATATCTTTCTGCACTTGTTAGTTTGTAATCATACCCGAGCATGAAGCAAAATACGTTTGTTCTTCCATAACACCACTTGGCAATATCGCAACACGCATGCCTCGACGATGATTCATGGAGCGAAAATGAAAATGCTTTTATGATCCTATCTATGTTGAAACGCCGTTTTCTAGCCCAAAAGAACGAGGGACCCATGCAAGAGTGCGAGACTCGGACGGTTGTCTGGTCTGTCCACCCTCCTCTAATATCTATGATGATGCTCGACTCAGAAACCAAGGACAGAATCTGTTTCTGGCCCATGCTATTGAAAACCGCCAAAAGGTAAAACACACTCCAGCCAGCCCCATCAACCCAAAGCCCCAAACATCATACCACCCAGCTAATTATCCTCGTCATCCGTATCAGGCGGGTGCGGCGTCCCCTTGGGGCTGTTGAGCCACTCGATGTGCCGCAGCCGGCGGCGGACCTCCTGCTCCTTGAGCTCCTTCTTGGTCTTCTTCTTCTTCTTGCGCGCGCGGAACTTCATCTCCGAGTTGTCCTCGGCGCCCGAGTTGACGGCGCTCTGCACGGCGCTCGACACGACGCTGCTGCTGGGCACGGGGCTCGCGAACCCGTTGCTGGGCGTCGCGAGCCCGGACCCTGGCCGGCTGCCGCCGTCCTCGAAGCGGTCCATCGAGATGGCCGCCTGGCCCTTGTGCGTCATGCGCCCGTCGTTGATGTGCCACTGCTCCGAGGCCAGCGCGCCCACGAACTCCTCGTTGTGGGAGATCATGACCACGCCGCCCTTGAAGTCGCGGATCGCGACGGCCAGGCCGCCGAGCGAGTCGCGGTCCAGGAAGTTGGTCGGCTCGTCGAGCACCAGCAAGTGCGGGTTGTTCCACATGGCACCCGCGATCACGACCTTGACCTTCTGGCCTCCGGACAGGGAGCCGATCTCGTTGTGGTTGGCGATCTCCGGGTCGAGACCCAGGTCCTCAAAGTGCTTCGAGATGACCGAGGGCTGGAGCTCACGGTAGCCCAGACCCTCGCGCGAGGCCTCGTGGTCGTCGAATTCCTGAACCAGCTTGTCGTAGCCGAGCTCGAGGAGGGTCTCGCGGGAGAACTGCGAGTTGTGCTTGGGCAGCATGTTCTTCCATTTGCTGTTCGCGCCGTCAGTAAAAGTCCCGAAAAATATCAAGTGGGGTGGGGGATTTGCTGCAACTTACACTTCGTACTGGAACGTCTTCTTGTACTTTTGACGTCCAACAAGCGCCTCGATCTGGCGCTGGCCCTTGCCCTCGCCCACATCGATAAACTTCTCCATCTGAGCGCGGTCCGCGTCCGAGACCATGCGAGTCTGCTTCATATGCACCTCGCGATCGTCACCGTGGGCATACCGCCACTGCAGGTACTGGTTGGGGGTCTTCTCAAGGTGCATCTCGACGTGCTCGAGCGCGTGCTGCTTGATGTAACCAATACGCAGGTTGGGGTGCTTCTCGACCTTGCCGGTGGTGGGGATAACCTCACCAGTCAGAAGCTTGATGAGAGTCGACTTGCCGGCACCGTTGGGGCCGATGACGGCGACGCGGGAGGAGAGTGAAAGCTGGCAAGAAACCTCGGCAAGAGAGGGCTTGGGAGCCTTGGGGTAGGTGTAGGAGACGTTGCTCATGCGGATGATGGCACGGGTCGAAGACTTGACGCCGGTCAGGATACCAGGGGGCGGGAACTTGAACTGGACCTGGCTGGCAGAAAGGGTGTAGTAGCTCTTGGCCTCGGGCTTGATCTCGACAAAGGCAGCTAGGTTGCCCTTGTAGTGACCGAGCTTCTTGCCAGGCTCGTAGTGGTAGATGTCGGTGGTGACCTCGTCGAGGAAACCAGAGTCGTGGGAGACGATCAAGCTGGTGATGTCGGTGTGCGTCTTGAGGTAGTTCTCGAGCCACTTGATGTTGGCGACATCAAGATGGTTAGTAGGTTCGTCCAACAGCAGGACGTCGGCGCGCTGCAGCATGGCACGAGCCAGAGCCAGCTTCATCTTCCAACCACCAGAAAGCGAGCCAACCTTGTGCGACTGGCGGCCCTCGGGTCCCGATGTAAAACCGACCTCTTCCAAGACCTGAATAATACGCTCCTGGCCCTCCTTGGCAATGGTAGGGTCCTTGGAAACGAACTCGAGAATGCTGATGTCGGCATCCTCACCCTGGTTGTGCTCGACGTAGCATGTTCGGAGCACATCCTGGGGCGGGAAACCCTCCAGCTTGCCACCGGCAATACTCTTCATCAAGGTGGACTTCCCTGCACCGTTGCGACCGACGAGGCCGTAGCGGTGGCCCTTCAGCAGCCTCAGGTTGGTATGCGAGAGGAGAAGCATGCCGCCGTAGGCCAGGGAGAAGTCTGCGTTGACAATCTCAACCTCGCCATCGTCCTCTTTCTCCGGCACTCCGTATTTTCGGTGGTCCTCCTCGAGATAGAACTGCTGCACTGCGGCACCAACGTCGCTGTGTGCGGTGGCGTTCTGCATGAGCCCCTGGAGGTAGGGGGTGATTCTCGCCCCGATCCTAGTGATATGGCGATGGTTGACATCCTCAGCCACCATGTCGCAGATATAAGGCCTGAGCACCTTGTAAGTGTCGAGGTCGCCGGCCAGTCCGCCGTTCTTCCGGATTTCGACGTCGAGAACCTTGGCAACATCATCGCCCACCGTGCGCTCGTAGACATCAGCCTTGTCCATAGCCATGGCCTTGTCCATGACGTTCATGGCGCGGGTGGCCAGCTCGCGGACTTCGGGGAGGGAGGCTCGGTCGACGACACTCTTGACACCGGGCTGCAGCTTGGGCAAGAAGGTTCGGGCCTCGATGGGGTCGTGCACCAGCTTGGTCAAGTTCTCGACAATGACGACAGTCTGCCGCAGAACCTCTTGCGCCGTGTTGGGGCTGTTGAGCGAGCGTTCGAGGAAGGGCGTCAGCAGCGCGAGCACTGGAGACGTGACAACGGCGACGAAGGTGGTCTGGGAGAGGGCGTGGATCGCCTTCTGCAGAGACTGAGGTGAGGGATGTTGCAGCGTGTCGACGAGCAGGGGAATGCGGGGAGCGACATCGTCGTTGGAGAGGAGGGTCGTCAAAGAGTTCATGGTGTGGACGGCCTGTTTCTCGACGTCGGCCTTGAGATCGTGCATACCACCCTCTACGATAGGGATCAGGCGGGCCAGCTTGGTGCCCATGGCTTCGCGGAGGATATCCTTCTCGAGGGCGTCCTCCTTTGTTCCACCAATCTCCAGCTTGGCCTTGTCGGCCATCTTCTGCATCAGCTTGAGGGCGCCGACGGTACCCTGCCACTTGCCAGTCTTCTTCTCGAGATAGGCAACGAGGGCGGGCAGGAGGCCGACGACCAGGGCCTCGGGGCTCAGGTGGCCGAAGAGGGCGTCGAGGCCATACTGAGCAGCATCGCGCACGACAGAGCCCTTGTCGGAGAGGGCGTCGAGGGCCGTGCTCACCACGCCGCCATCTTGGAGGAGAAGGATGACCTCGCTGACGGGCTGCTTGGGAGGGAAGCGTTCGAAGATGGCACCCAGCAGATTCTGCGCGCTCTCTCGGCGCAGGCCGCTCTTCTTGTCGCTCGCGGCCTTCTTGATCTCGGCCAGGACACCGTAGGTCTGCAGACCACGGAAACCGACGGCCGGGTTGTTCAGGAAGAGTTCGCACAGGCCATAGGAGGCATCGATGGAGGCGTTGGAAGTCGGCGCCGTGAAGACTGTGTTGAGAATGGCCGAGATGTCAGCCTGAGAAGGCACCGGTGGGGGTTCGCCGGGTTTGGCGACGGTTGGCAGAGGATGCATGGGCGGCGAGACAGGATGCGGCATGTTCTAGAGTATATTCTCAGAGTAGTGTGTCCTGGCAAGCCCACGCAGAGGAAGGAGAAGCAGCGACAACAAGAGTGAAGCGCAGAGACGGAGACGGGGGCGTGGGTTTGCCCTTTTTTTTTTTCTTTGCAGAATGCGAGGGAGAATGGAGGGGAGGACACAATGCGATAACATCACTATAAATTTTTGGCAGTGGGTATCTGACAGCGGGTCCCTTGGGCATTTCTCCCCCTGCCACGCCCTGCCAACCGTGGCGGCGCCCGCCCCAATGCCTCCAGCCCTCTCCACTTCCCTCCCGAGTTCCCCCTCCAAATTTTTTTCAAACAATCTTATCACTGATTAGCTTTGCAGAAAAAAATAAAGTGGAGCGCAGATGTGCTTATCCGTCCTGTCAGCTTGCAGAGATTAGCCACGTCCGCAGAGATGCATGGCATTGGGCACACTGGCTCACTGGCTGACTGAAGTCTTGGTGTCGCCGAGGAAATGCCCATTTACTCCGTACTTGTACTTGGACTTCCAGGGTTGTACTCGTACATGTGCAAGTCACAATCCGGGAAGTCTCTCTGTCTCACCAGGCACGTTTGGGCGAGAATGCGATGCATTCAGCTCTAAAACTTTTATTTTCTATCCTCACCTAAGCCACCACCAAAATTCTATTCGATCTGAAATCAAGATATGTGCACCAAATGACAAAAAAACTCCAGACAAATACCCGTTTTTCTGGGACCCAAGGCGATATGCAACCTAGAAAAAAAAAGAAAACCCAAAAACTCCCGCAAATGCTTAGGATGTTCACGACACGGGCGTAGCTCAACGGCCTCGCTGTGTTGAGGACGCGGGGTGTGTCTGAACTGTTTCGCCGTGCTCAGGACGCGGGCGTAACCCAAAGGCCTCGCCGTGCTCAGGACGCGGGCGGTCTGGACTGAAGCGGTTCTGAACGGCCTCGCCGCGTTGAGGACATGCGGGCCTGTCTGAACTGTTTCGCCGTGTTGAGGACGCGGGCGTAACCCAACGGCCTCGCCGTGCTCAGGACGCGGGCGGTCTGGACTGAAGCGGTTCTGAACGGCCTCGCCGTGATGAGATCGTACAGGCCTGTCTGAACTGCTTCGCCGTGTTGAGGACGCAGGCGTAATCCAACGGCCTCGCCATGCTCAGGACGCAGGCGGTCTGGACTGAAGCGGTTCTGAACGGCCTCGCCGTGATGAGATCGTACAGGCCTGTCTGAACTGTATCGCCGTGCTCAGGACGCGGGCGTAACCCAACGGCCTCGCCATGCTCAGGGCGTGGGCGTGTCTGAACGGTCTCGGCGTGTTCAGGACGCAGGTGTTCAGGACGCAGGCGTCTCTGAACGGTCCCTGTGTCGGAGCCCCCACGGCGGCGCCTCTCATACCCACTCATCCTCGCAGAGCCGGTCCTCGCCAATGCAGCAGACAATATGGCCCCTCTGGCATTCGCCAAAGCTGTTGGCCACATCGTCGCCGGGAAAGGTGTAGGCCTGGCCCTGGCACGGCACGAAGAAGTCTCCGGGCCGGGCCAGCGCGCGGTCGTGGTCCTCGCGCGACGGATTGGGGCACGCGCCGTTCCAGTTCCAGCCGTCGCAGTTGTTCTCCGACCAGAGGTTGACCCCGCAGCCCGACAGCTTCTTCTGGCGGTCACACTTGCATACCGCGGGTAGACTGAACCCGTTCCTGTTGGCGAGCGAGAGGGGAGCCAAGTCAGCCTTCCATGCTTCATGGTGTTCAGAATGTTTGATGAGAGAGATAGGTTTGGTCACTTACACGAAGGAGACGTCCACGTCAGCAAAGGCTTCTCCACCCCAGACGGACTCGAACGACGCTTCGATGAGCGAGTCATCGGGACCGGGTTGGTAGCGAGCGTCTACAAAGGCAAAGTTGCCCGCCCAACCCGTCGGGACGACCAAGCGGTCCGTCTCCCTCGGCTGCATCAGGCCGGGCGTCTTCTCGCCGCCGATCGGATCCGGGAACCCCCAGTTGTGCACGTGCGAAGTGCTAATGGGCACGTGGTACCGGTTGACAATCGTGATCGTCAACGGCTGGTACGGCTCCCAGTCATACCCTTCCACGCGCTCCTCGCTAGCCTGCATCGCACTGGGCGGTCTCTGCTCCTCGGAAGGATCTTCGGGGTCGCGCTTCTGGACGGCAGGTGCCGGCGTGACCGCGCCCGCCCGGGGTTGGTCTTGAGAGTGTCGAGCCGTGACACTCGGAGTATCGCGATGTTCGACCACAGCACCCTTCACGCAGAAGAAGGTGAGGGCCAGGACCAGGAACCACAATTGATACATATTGTGGTTGGTTGCTTGACGATAGGCTTTGGTTGGTTGGTTGATGATATGCCCGGGTTGATAATTCAGTGCTCGGTTTCGGTTGATAATTCAGTGCTCAGTGTCAGTCGATAGGAAGAAGGTCTGGCGAGAGGATGCTCTGAAGCAGTTTCGGCTCAAGGGAGACTTTTGAAGAGACACTGATCTGAAGAGAGACTGAATTGAAGAGAGGCGGATCTGAAGAGACTGATCTGAAGAGGCACTGAACTGATCTGAAGAGGATGATCTGAAGAAACGAGAATCTCGAAAGGGGAGCAGAACCGCGGCCTTTTATAGACGAATCGCTCTCCAAAGAGCCTGCCTCGTCGCCGGCGGACGACTGAGCATCTTGCACCTGGCTCCTCAACAGAGTTTGGCCGTGCTGGCGGTGCTTGCGTGGCACGCAGGAGGAGATGGCAGTCGGGGGAAGCACATCTCGAACTCTCGAGAAGGAGGGTTTCGACACTTGGCCAAGCGCGATACCTAGGTAAGTTCACCGAGGCGTCGGAAGGTGCTGATAGATGCCAGGGATGCATCGGAGCTGCTTTAGCTTCGGCCATCATCTGCAGACTAGCACGCAGGCACTCTCGAGAGTTTGTGGTTACTCTGGTTCAACTTTGGGTTTCGAAGGGGGAAGACCAGACTTCAACTCTGGGTGACAAAGAAGCGAGAGGACTAGACTTGAACTTTGAGTTTCAAAGTGAGAAGATTAAACCACTTCAAGCTCGTGGGCTGTAGCATCCTCAGGAGACTGGCGTTAATTACTTGCATTAGTGCTGAGTTGTCAGTGTCCGAGACGGCGGATGCTCCCATGGGGGTTCCCCGGCCCTGACTTGATTGACACTTGGGGATGGGAACTGCGGGCCCGCCGGGACGTTGTCAGGGGAAAAGACACGAGGGCGTGTGAACCGCCCCGGTAGATGCCGGGTTGCTGAATGAGAGGAACTGAGCTGCCTCTAAGCGGTTCCTGAGAAAACCAGCAACTCACCTCAACCTTTCCATGTAGATATTTGCCAAACTCTTCCTCGATGTGCAGTGTCTGTTTCGATGTCCACGCAGTCATGAGAGAGTTTCCTGCTCTGTGGCACTCGCATCATCGAGCACCCATGTGCGTCCTCCCAGCGAGGCCCTCTCCTTGTAGCATCACAGCCGGTCTGGCATAAGCTGGGCGGAAGAGTGCCCGATTAGGAATGACACCGGTTTACGGGCCGAAGCATATCAACGTGCTAATCCGGCATGGCAAGCAACTCGTGGCCGGAGCCGGCGTTTCGAAACAGATAAACTTAGACAGGTAGCTCTAGATCCCTCGGGCGATCCCAGACCTCTAGATAGCCTGGGTCGAGAACATGCCACCCGCATACGTACGCATACGCCAAAAAGTTCCCAACTCCGTGTGATATGCTGGGTATCCAGTAGAGCGAATACACAAAGGTGCCAGAGGCACACCTTCCCAGGACCCCGGTTCCAGCCCACCCTCCCCTTAAGCTTTCGCGCCTTTCGCGGACAACCTCGGAGGCCGAGAACGTTCTTACTTTACACGGTCTCGATATATCGTCGCATCTCCCTGTGAGGACGACAGGAAATCGCGCAGGTTAGTCCAAGCTTGCCGATTTCAACAAAAAGAACCCGGGAAAAGGAAAGCGAGCAAGGGAACAAGGAGAGTTTCAAACGACAAAGTAAAAATCAGACAACAAAAAGTAAAAAAAAAGGGCCGAGGACGCGCAATCATCACTCGATCTAGAACCACCGGGGGAAGGAAAGATGGAAACATACCAGTCCGTAACAGCCTCCTCCCAGAGGCGGATCTCGTGCTCGCGCGTGCCGCCAAAGTGCTCGACAAAGTCGTCCCCAAACACCTCGCGCGCCACGCTGCCGGGCCTCATGAACGTGCTCGTCGCCTCGCGCAGGCCCTTGGCCAGCCGGACGCCGGCGTCCGACTCGGACCCGACGTCCTCGCCCTTGCCCAGGGGAGGGCAGGGGACCTCGAGCTTCTTCTCGATCCCCCGGTAGCCCAGCGCCAGGACGGCCGCCAGCACAAAGTGCGGGTTGGCGTCGGCGCCGGGCACGCGGACCTCGAAGCGCGTGGCGCCGGGCTTGGAGGTCGGCGGCGCGATGAGCCGGATCGACGCGGCGCGGTGCTCGAGGCCCCAGGAGACGGTGACGGGGGCCCAGAAGTTCTCGACGAGGCGCTTGTAGCTGTTGACCGTCGGCGCGACGAGGGGCATGACGTCGGGGAGGCCGTCGAGCACGCCCGCGAGGAAGTGCCGCCCCAGGTCCGACAGGTAGGCGATGTCCTCCCACTGCGCGTTCTCGTCGCGCGTCTCCCGCGCGAGCATGTTCTTGCCGGACTTGTCGACGATGGACACGTGCATGTGCCCGCTGTTGCCCGGCAGCCCCTGCTTGGGCTTGGCCATGAAGCACGGCGTCACGCCGTGGCGTGTGGCTATGGACTTGACGGCCAGCTTGAAGAGGGAGGCGCGATCGGCCATCTCGCGGATCTCGCCGAACTCGAGGGCGGCCTCGTACACGCCCGGTCCGCTCTCGGTGTGCCAGCCCTCGATGTTGCAGCGGAACCTCTCGCACGTGTTGAAGACGTCGTAGTAGTAGTCCTGGTTGTGAACGGGGCGGGTGAGGCTGTAGCCGAACATGCCCTCGGTCAGGGCTGGCAGGGTGTGCGGCGGGTTGTCGCGGAGGTAGGCTGCTGTGGAGGTGGTGGACGAGGAGTCGGATGCGTCCGAGGGCGTCTTGAACTGGTAGAACTCGTACTCGGCTGGGACAAGTTGTGCGCCATAAGTAAGTATGCCATTCTTCATAGACATGGTACATCATAACATATTTCCCTACCTCCAGCCATGGCACCGTAGCCTCCCTTCTCAAATTTCTCAAGCTGCGTCTTCAGCAGGCCCCTCGGACAGGCGCAGATGGGCTCCTTGGTGTCTGGGTCATAGAAGCTGACGAGGAAGAAGGGCACGTCGTTCTCCCAGGGGATGCGTCGGAAGCTGCTGAGGTCCGGGACGGCGAGGATGTCGTGGTAGCCATTCTCCTTATTGCTGACCTTGAGCTCGCGGATGTAGGTCATGTCGTGCATGTCCCAGCCGAAGATGACGGAGCAGAATCCAAAGCCGGAGGCGGCGATGGAGAGGAACTTGGACTTGGAGACGAGCTTGCCACGCATGATGCCGTCGACGTCGACGCCGCCGAGCTTGACCTTGGTGTCATTGGCGAGCAGATCCGGCAGGGACTCGGCGGTGATGTCCTCGGGCTTGGGGTCCGTCTTGGAGGGCGCCATCTCGATGGTCGTTGGCGGTTTGCTACGATGGGAGGGTAGATCCAGGCCTACGATGTATCGAGCTCGAGAAGATGTCTACGTGGTGATGGAGCTTGCTAAGAGTGGGCGGTTCAATGGTTGGAGCTGTGTCGTGATGGCGCCGTGGTATCGCCTGGCCGAGTCCCCGAATCCTGCTCTGACTGTAGATTTGTGTGTGTATTGGCAAGTATCAAGGTCGTCAGGGCGGAGAGACGTCTGAGAGATACCACGTCACGAGGCTTCACAATCAGCTGGGAGCTCCCCCAAACCCAGCTGCGAGGGCGCCTTTGGTGCACGCGATAAGCTGCTGTCCAGCGGGCCAATTAGCGTCTTTGCCGCTGACAGGGCTCCCATGCCGCGCTGAGGGGGGGGGGGGGGCACTGTCGTCATCACTCTTCACGCGGGGCGGCCCTGAGCCTACCTAGGTAGGTACCTAAGGTATGTACACTTGGCCCGTCGAACGAATCGCCATGTTCGTATCCTCTGGGCCAAAATGCACTTTCAACCATTTGTCAAATGTGACAGCTGCGAACAGCTTCGAGATTGATTAATGCAAGCGATATTTTGTCGCCCGGCAGGTGGGGGGACAGTGCGCCCGTGTCGTGTTGCTGCATATGTACTTATATAATCGCTAAAAGACCCTTTGGGAAGGGTATTTGAATCAAGCTCATCGCCAATGGTGCAGCCAAGCTTTCCTTTCCCCTCCTCTCGTCTCTCGTCATCCTCCTCTCGCCTCCTTCACCGCCCACTAGATTTGCTTCGCACCTTTTCCCCGTCTGTTAGGGTGTCCAAATGTGGTCTCGACCTTACCACTAGGCCCCGGAAACCCGTACATTGCGGCCGCAAAAGGCAAAGCAGCCGCTGCCGGAAACAACTGGCATGCTTCCTATCAGACCAACCCCAATTGCTTGCTAACAGCAACTGCTGTGAATGGCTCGGGGATGGCCCAAATAAGTGCCGATCTCACATGGCGCATGGGCAGGTGACCAGCAAAGATGTTGAGAACCAGTGCCTGTGGCGACGCACAATGCAACGGGCCTTCGACGATATCGGGCAGCGCGCGCGGGCGGGTGGTTCAAAGCAGTGACACCAAAAGGAAGCACCCCGAGCGCAGGCTTTTGTTGCAAGTGCAACACGAGCAAATTGGGGCTGAGTTGGCCTGCATGCTTTTTTCTTCTCTACCTGGAGTGTGACAGAACCCGGGATGTTTTTCATGATGTCCGGCAGATGGTGTCCTCACCGCTCCCCCCTCCATCTTTTCCTTGCCGTGATAGTTGGGCCATGAATAATGTGCGTATCCATGGTTGGGCGTGCCGCGTGCGCGGTTGATAAGAGCAGAGATACCGATGCCTTGGCTGACAGGCCCGGCACTGGTCAAAGTATCGCGCTACCTCGGGATGGACTGGAGCTACATGGCTTCACCGCGAGCGCGGCTCCCACCAACTCCAAGGCCCTCTCTGGTCTGGGCCGCGGGCTCCACCGCCGTTGTCGGAAGGGTCTAGCAGATCTGAGTGTCCGATGATGGTGGGACAAGTCGATAAACCCTGAGTAAGTGGAGGGAGGGAGGGTCCAGTCGAGCAGCTGTGGTGGCTACAGTGGCTACATCAAGGAGACACACATCTCTTGAATTATTCTTGAGTCATCCTGATCCTCATCCTGATCCTGTCACCTGTTGTTCTGGGAAAGGAAGAGGCACAGTCCTTGGTCTTTTCAAAGTCTTTCTTCAACACATTTTCTTGCCCCCTCTCCCACAACACCTTTCTTATCTATCGCTCGCCTCACGATAGCTGCACGGAGACCACGGGAACCCCGCCACCACCACATTCCTGAACAGATTGAAGAACAGACGATATCCGGCTGATCTACCAGAGGGAAACTATGGCCACCAACGGAGCAGCCAATGGAGTAGCAAACGGCGTAGCTCACGGCAGCGGCCGCCTCACAGGCAAGAATGCCGTCATCACCGGAGCTGCAGGGTACGTTCTTCTCCCACCCCACCACAGCCAACCCATTGCAGTGAAAGCACCGATGTACTGATCCCTCCAAACAGCGGCATTGGCCTCGAGACCTCGATCCTCTTCGCCCGCGAAGGCGCCAGCGTCCTCATGGCCGACATCTCCGCCCCGGCCCTCGAGAAGGCCAAGGCCAAGGTGCTCACGCTTGTGCCCTCGGCCAAGCGCGTCGAGACGGTCGTGTGCGACGTCTCCAAGGAGGCGCAGGTGCAGGCCATGGTCGAGCACGTCGACGCCTGGGGCGGCCTCGACGTCATCTTCAACAACGCGGGCATCATGCACGCGCGCGACGACGACGCCGTCAACACGCCCGAGGAGATCTGGGACCTGACCATGGACATCAACGTCAAGGGCGTCTGGTACGGCTGCAAGCACGCCGTCGCCTCCCTGCGCCGCCACGGCAAGAAGAAGGGCTCCATCATCAACACGGCCTCGGTCGTCGCCCTCGTCGGCTCCGCCACCCCGCAGCTCGCCTACACGGCCTCCAAGGGCGCCGTGCTCGCCCTCTCGCGCGAGCTGGCCATCGTGCACGCGCGCGAAGGCTTCCGCGTCAACTCGCTGTGCCCGGCGCCGCTCAACACCCCGCTGCTGCAGGACTGGCTCGGCGACGACGCCGCCAAGCGCCACCGCCGCGAGGTGCACTTCCCCTCGGGCCGGTTCGGCGAGGCCGTCGAGCAGGCCCAGGCCGTGCTGTTCCTCGCCAGCGACGAGAGCAGCTTCGTCAACGGGCACGACATGGTCGTCGACGGCGGCATGACCAAGGCCTACGTCACCCCCGAGGGACCCGCGACCGAGGCGCCGGTCAACAATGCCAGCCTGGCGTAGAGGGTGGGCTGGGATGTCTGATTCGGGAACGGGGGGATCAATCAGGATGGGTTTTTGTCTTCTTAGATGGAATAGAAAGATCCCTGTTTATGAGCAATGACTGTTTACTTTGCCGATGGGCTGTTCGCATCAAGGTGTCGCGTTGCAATTGTGGGATGTGGATTTAATCAAGAATTCTTTTTTGCATTTGAAAAAGCCTATTCCAAATAAAAAACGCCGTTTTCCATGCAGCGCATGCAGCACACCCTACAGGATTTACATATCAACAGTGCCTCTTTCTACTTTCCTTTGATCGTTCTGATATCTTCCCAGCAAAAAAGTTTCCCTTTCATACATCCTCTCCATCGCCCATTCTCACCCCCTACACGCTACCGCTCAGTGGAACTGACCCTCGGTGTTGCCGTCGCCCATGCTCTTGCTGCTCGAGCTGCCGCTCTGGATGGCGCCCAGGATGCCGTCGATGTAGCTCGCGCCGCTCCACTTCTGGTGCGTCAGCACGTCGCAGCCGAGCTCCTTCTCGCGCCGCTGCACGAGGTTGACGTACGCCAGCATGCCGTCGCGCTTGAAGTCGCGCGCCAGCTCGTTGGTGATGGCCGCCGTGCTGTGCACGCCCGCCAGGCTCACGAGCTGCAGCACGAACCCTTCGCGCGCGATGTCCCAGATGAACGACTTGAGCGTCGCCTCGGAGAAGCCGTGCGCCATCCAGTTGAAGGACGGGGACAGGTTGTACACGAGCCCCTTGCCCGGGTTGGCGGCGCGGACGGCGCGCGCCAGCCTGGCCGCCACCTCGACGTTGGGGTCGCCCGTCTCGACCCACAGGAGGTCGGCGTAGGGCGCGAAGGCGAGGGCGCGCTTGGTCGCGGCCGGCATGCCCGCGCGGAAGTGGTAGTAGCCCTCGCGCGTGCGCGGCACGTCCCAGCTGAAGTAGACCTCGTGGCCCGGCGTGAGCTTGTTGGCCAGGGCGCGGCGGGCCGTGATGCCGAGGTCGCGGTTGTCGGCGACGGCGCGCTCGTACCCGGCGATCTTGTCGGCGGCGACGCCGTGGGCGCGCAGGTGCGCGACGGCGGCCTCGTCAAAGGTGACCAGCTTCGTGTTCTTGACCCAGCTGGCCTCGAACTGGTCGACCTCGGCCCCCGCGGCGCCGGCGGCCTCCATGGCCTGGATGGTCTCGGCGAGGGGCTCGATGGCCGGGTCGGTGACGCCGAGGATGAACTCGTGGTCGCGCACGTCGATGGCCGAGGACAGCAGCTTGCCCGACTCGGAGTCGGTGCGCGCGAGCACGAGGTTCTCGGTGCCCATGACGTCCCACTGGAAGCGCGCGGCGACGAGGCGGTTGATGTGCTCGCCCGTGGGCACGAGCACCTTGCCGGCGAGGTGGCCGCACTTCTTGCCGCCGTGCAGCTGGTCCTCGAAGTGGACGGCCGCCGCGCCGTTCTCGGCGAACAGCTTGGCCAGCTTGAGCACGGCCGAGAGCCCGCCGTGGCCCGTGTCGCCGTCGGCGATGATGGGCCGCAGGTAGTCGGTGTAGGGCTCGGCGGCGCGCTGCTCGGGCGTCATCTTGCGCCGCAGGTCCCACTGCTTGCGGTCGTGCATGCTCTGCGCCTTGGCCAGGCGCTGCACCTGGTTGGGCACCGTGTTGTAGGGGTAGTCGCCGAAGTCGGGCGACACCTCGTTGGTCGTGGTCAGGACCGAGGAGCAGGCCCAGCCCGAGATGTAGAGCACTTCTTGGTGGGGGGCTTGTTGGGTCATCTGGATCGGGTCGATGGCGCCCACTGTGTGTGAGAGGGACAGAGTGTGTTAGTCTTTGCAAGCAAAGTAAGTGAATTGCTGGAGGAGGGAAAGGGGAGCTCGACGTACTCGTGTGGATGGGCTCGCCCTTGGACTCGCGCTCCTTGATCAGGTTGAACAGCTTGCGCGCCATGACGGAGCTGGGGTAGTTTTGCATCTGGGAGCCGCGCTTGGAGACGACGTCGGCGGCCGTGTAAGGCCGCTTGATGCCCTCGTACCGCGGCGACGCCCACCAGGCCTCGACATCCTTGATCTGCTGCTCGTAGAGGGCGTCCTCGGCGGCGCCGGCCTTTTGGGACTCGGGCAGGAGCTGGAACGAGTCGGAGGGCAGGGCCGTCGAGACGGGCGGGTTGACGGGAGGCAGGCTCGGCATCCTGCGGACGGCTGTTGCGGAGAGCAGGCGGACGGTGGTGCTGGCGCCAGACTTTGCGAGAGCTGCCCTTCGCGGGACACGGGTCGCAATGCCACGGAGCATGTTTTATGACTGTGTCGCCGGAGGAGGAGACGGTTTACGCAAAAGTAAACCACAGCGAGCGGTGGCAGAGTGCAGATATGTAAATAGGTGAGGAGGGAGAGAAGAGCGAGCGAGCTGCCACTACTACCCGCAATAACCGCAATGATATCACCCAACTTAGTAAGACCAGATGACAACAGCAGTAGGCTCGGTCAACGTCCGAATCGACAGGTCTCACAAGAATAATAACAAGAGGCAAAGATGAATCACACAAATAAAAATGCGCCACTCCGGTCTGGGATGCAAAATCTCGCAAGGCCGAGCGGGAAACCCGATCGGCCACTCGGTGTTAGTACTCTGGCAGGAGGAGAGACGAAGCTTGGCCGGTCTCGCCTGGTTGCCCTGGTGGTGCGTCAGGTCAGAACTCAGCGGTAAAGGTTTGCCGCCCGAGGCCACGGCTCAAGTGGGCACCCTCATTGGTGTACCAGGCCGATACTACCGTGAGGGAACTCTGCCCAGGTGGCCCAGGTGAGGAATGACCCCCGGAACAGTCAGCAAAGTGCTCACAAACCCACTAAAACTGGTGCCAAACTGGTGCCCCAAGAAACTCTCCCTCTCTCCCCAGCACTCCTCCACAGCAGACTTGTCACTCTCCAGGGCTCGCTGTGGGGGGGGAATGCATGAAACCAGGCCGCATGATTGGCCAATTCGACCTGGACCCGTGTGAAGCCGTTTTACCGATGGCAGGCCTTGCGGCTTCCCTCGGTTCGTGGCGGCGGACGTGGAGTGCAAAGTCTCGGCTTCCCCTCAAAGTACACGCTCGCCGGAGTGTGCTGAGGCAGCGCCTCTCTCCAAGCTCGGTTGTTCCGATCTCCAACTGGACTGGCGCGACGCATGTGCGGAGAGAAGGGAATGTAAATTCTGCAGCCTCCCAAACCCAGACACACATCTTGATCTCTCTTACTTTTTTTCTCCCTGTCGTGATCCTTTCCCTCTCTTGTATCCTCGATAAGCAGAGCTGTTGTACCAGTGCAGTGATTTATTGCCCATTACATCATCGTCGTAGGGCAATTCGCAAGTAGACCAAAGCACCCTGTACCACCACCGCCGGCCCGGTTATTCAGATAAGCTCGGCTATCACATCACCATGGCTATGAACGTCAGGTCTACGACCAGGGCTCTGGGAGCTCTGCGGGTAAGTCGCTCTGCCAATTCCAGCTCATCCGCAAGCTCAGTGGCAATGAAGTGAAGCATTCGGCTTACGATCATGGGCAGCCCCGCACCGTCCGCGTCGCCCTCTCCGCGAGGAACTACTCGTCCAGCTCCGAGCCGGACCTGAAGGCCACCCTCAAGGAGGTCATCCCGGCCAAGCGGGACCTCTTCAAGAAGGTCAAGGCCCAGGGCGGCAAGGTCATTGGCGAGGTCAAGATCGAGAACACCATTGGCGGCATGCGTGGCCTCAAGGCCATGGTCTGGGAGGGCTCCGTCCTCGACGCCAACGAGGGCATCCGCTTCCACGGCCGCACCATCAAGGACTGCCAGAAGGAGCTGCCCAAGGGCAAGACCGGCACCGAGATGCTGCCCGAGGCCATGTTCTGGCTGCTGCTCACCGGCCAGGTCCCCTCGGTCAACCAGACCCGCGCCTTCTCGCGCCAGCTGGCCGAGCAGGCCGAGCTGCCCGCCTTCGTCAGCAAGATGCTCGACGACTTCCCCAAGGACCTCCACCCCATGACCCAGTTCGCCATCGCCGTCTCGGCCCTCAACTACACCTCCAAGTTCGCCAAGGCCTACGAGGAGGGCTTGAACAAGGCCGACTACTGGGAGCCCACCTACGACGACTGCATCAGCCTGCTGGCCAAGCTGCCCACCATCGCCGCCAAGATCTACCAGAACTCGTACCGCGGCGGCGGTGCCCTGCCCGCCAAGGTCGACCTCGAGCAGGATTGGTCCTACAACTTTGCCGCCATGCTCGGCAAGGGCGGCCGTGAGAACGAGGACTTCCAGGACCTCCTCCGTCTCTACCTCGCCCTCCACGGCGACCACGAGGGCGGCAACGTCTCTGCCCACGCCACCCACCTGGTCGGCAGTGCCCTGAGCGACCCCTTCCTCAGCTACAGTGCCGGTCTCCAGGGTCTGGCCGGTCCCCTCCATGGGTAAGTCACCTTGTCTGATTTGAGTTTGTCAATCCACAACACAACGCAACACACTAACACCTACATCACAGTCTCGCCGCCCAGGAGGTGCTCCGATGGATCCTGCAGATGAAGGAGGCCATCCCTGCTTCCTACACCCCCAAGGATGTCAAGGACTACCTCTGGTCCACCCTCAACTCGGGCCGCGTCGTCCCCGGCTACGGCCACGCCGTCCTGCGCAAGCCCGATCCTCGTTTCGAGGCCCTCATGGACTACGCCGCCTCGCGCCCCAAGATCGCCAACGACCCCGTCTTCAAGCTGGTCAAGGCCAACAGCGATATCGCTCCCGACGTCCTCAAGGAGCACGGCAAGACCAAGAACCCCTACCCCAACGTCGACTCCTCGTCCGGCGTCCTCTTCCACCACTACGGCTTCCACGAGACCCTCTACTACACCGCTACTTTCGGCGTCTCGCGTGGCCTGGGTCCTCTGGCCCAGCTCATCTGGGACCGCGCCCTGGGCCTGCCCATCGAGCGCCCCAAGAGCATCAACCTCGAGGGTCTGCTCAAGGCTGCTGAGGCTGCTTAAAGCGATTTGGCCGAAGTGGTGGGTATTTGTTGGGAGAGGGTCGGATCTCGAGTCACGGCAATTTTTGCCCAAAATTTGATGATTGACAATGTAATCGGCGCGGGGGATCGCATGCGCATGGCGCAAGCCTGAGCTGTTGTTTGGAAACGGAGGATCTTTTCTTGGATAACCCCATCATGTGAATAGTAAACTCCCGTCTTCTTTTTTTTTTTTTTTTGCTGTTGAAAACAAAAATAGAATATTTTAGAGCACAATCTCCCGGAGAGCCTTGTCCCGTGCCTGGTAGCGTACTGGTGCTGTCACCTACCCTCGACGTGCCATCGCAGCTCAGAAGAGTCCCTGTTGCTTGAAGAGCCAAGGCCCAGCGGACGTAGGGACTGTTCCATGCCCACCACCAACCCCGCAATCCCGATCAGGGGTCGTCTGTCCGAGGAGGGCTATTGCTGGTAGTCCGGAGCAAGAACGATCTGCGCTGCCAACATCTGTCCAATCCAGGACCTCGGGATCTGTTTGCTTCCACGTTGCAAGATGCAGACATCATCGTTTACTTCGTTTCAGTTGCTATGCGTCAGACGACTGGCCTAACCCTAATAGTACCTACACTATCAGTTCAAGTGATGAACTGCACAGCTCTTCTGTACAAGTAGTCAGACCTGGATCGCACGCACCTGGTCCTTCGCCAATTGCTGCAAAGACACGATCAACGACGAGAGCATTGGCTTGGACAGGGCAACCCGGAAAGAGCTCCAGCTAGCCTGCAGCGGCTCATCGTACCATCGGCGTCGCACAATGAACTGCAATTTGCGCTCGCCAGTCGGGTGATGCAGTTAATACTGGAGAGCATCCCGCAGTTTGGTCCTGTTTCTATTCTTGGCTACGTGCAACCAGGATTTCCGACACAGATTCCGCGATGTACACCACACACACACACTGCCCTGGAGCCGTGATAATGTCCGCCAGGTACCGCGCATGCAGGCACGTACATTGCATCGCTGTCCGAGCCCGCACCAGCCCAGCTCGAGATCCGGGGGTGTTCCCTGGGCGGGCTGCGGGGTGACTTTGGCGAGCCAGCCTGGTCGTTACATCGTCAAGCTCACCTGATCTCTTTGCTGGGATGGGCTAATTTGCTTTATGCTCTCCGTTGCACAAGACCGATCCGGTTGAGTTGTTTTGATTACGGAACAAGCCAAGCCAGAAGCCAATCGATCTTGCCGCCCGTCGCCTGAATCCAAGCTCTCTGCTACGCGGGTGTTGCTGGCTTGCCGAGACGGAACCGCGAGCGCAAATCTTCCAACCATTCTCCAAAGGCTGACGTGAAGAATTAGCCATCGGTTCGTTGAACCTAGCCCCGGAGAGATGGAAAGGCGTTGCTCCCTTTCACATGTACGACAAGCGCGCAAATGAGGCGAGGCATGCAATATCAATAATTCCCCTCAGAATCGAGACTCGCTGTGGCGAGCTGTGCGGGATGGAGGCTCCGTGGCCACCCGCGACTGTGGCTCGACGGAGAGTACGCAATGCAACCCTGTGCCTGAGGTTGGCGGGACGCATCCCTCCCTCATGGCTGCGCGGGACGCCTCCATGTAGCCTTATGCGCTTCATGGTGGTGTGATGGTGACTCCCTTGGGAGCGGCTTCGCGATCACAATGTCACCTCTGATGGCGCCAACTGAACTCCGCGCTTTCCTCAGCTTCCACGGCAACAAACCACGGCAACTTGATCGAGACAAGAATCGCAGTCATGTCAAGCCGGTCTTCATGCCCAAGACCAGAAGTCTGGTCTATGAAGGGTCTGGACAGGCCGGGCCAAGCCTCGCTCTTCCAGGGACGAGGAGGTGTCATGGATGCCCGAGCTCAAAGCATCCCGCAACGCTGACAGGACGGGAGCTCAGACGATGACATGAGGTTGAACATCGCTCTCAACGAGGATATCAACTAACTTGGCATCGCTTTTCCCATATGTTGCCTTGAAACTGCTCCGGAAGGGCACGGCTTAGTCCGCATCCACCACTCAACAAACACATCATCAACTGCAGTCAAGTGCTGCTAGGTGGGATAATTAAGCTTAATCTACGAGAGTCTTGGGTAGGGACCAAAATAGCAACAATCAGCATCGCGAGATCCCAAGTGGCCGGTCGCTCGAGCTCTTCATTGGGGTCGCGAGATGTACCTCGTCTGTCACCATGTGCCTGGGTAGCGGCCGATGGCAAGCTGCGCGAACATCATCAATGCTGAGACCGGGTCTGGATGAAGTGATCAGCAGCAAACATGCTCATTCAATGGCCTCTGGGCCCTCTGTCAATCTAGGTGGCTCCTCCACCTGCACCCCAGACCGGGTCCTTTGGCGGAGTTCAAGGCACAACTCGCTCCCTGTCCAACCAATTGAGAGGGCAACCATCTCCTTGTTCCTGAGCCCGAATGCGATGCATCACTCATCCCGTTTCTATAAAAAGACCTTTTTTAAGATCGTTATCCACAACGATACGATCTGGGCTCGAGGCCAAGCCCGCCGACCAGAGAGACGAGTCCCAGAAAGGGGTCCCTTAAGAGGCTCGAGGTCCCGTCTTAATATGTTTTTCATTTATCCTTCTTTTCACCCGCAAATTTGCAGCCAGCCAGCCACTGCAACAATCAAGAGAGCTAGACGAACACAAGCATCGAAAGCTCGACGTCTCCGAGGCTGGAGAGACGAGACCGCCAGCGCGCAATCTAATGTCGTAAATTAAGGTCGCGGCGAAGGAGGGACTCTGGACTCTCACGACATTGGATTGATCCGAGAAGCGGATGGCGGGGTTCATACCCTTTTGCCTCCGTGGCTGGACATCGCGAACCGCCTCGAATTCCGGGCAGTGTGAACGGGTCAATCTAGAGATGTCAGCTCGACGATGTCTCTTTGTCGTGGCCGAGTGGCTGGAACGAGGTCGGGTTCTGAGATCGTGATGTGTATAAATTCAGCCCTCGCCGCCGACTTGGTCAACATCATTTCATCCCTCATCACCATCAATCACTCTTCAGTCCTCCAGCCTCACCAGAAGCTTCAAGATCCTGCTCTTGATTTGATATCATCTATCCCACACTCGACAACCCGATCAACTCAGTTTACTCAGTCGATATGCGTTCCGTTGCCTTCCTCCTCCCAGCCCTTGTTGCTGCCGCTCCCGGCCTGGTCTTCCCCCCCGGCGGCAGCCCTGACGGAACCGCCGACAACCCCGACCCGAACGATATCCAGATCATCAGCACTAGCTTCTCCGGCAACGGCTGCCCTCAGGGTTCCGTCTCCACCACCATCTCCCCTGACAAGACAGTGAGTGAAGGCCCCGAAATTACTCCTGCCATCTTATTAACAAACAGTCCAAGGTTGTCACTTTCGGTTTCGACAAGTTCCAGACCTACATCGGCCCCGGCTACGACCCCACCACCAAAACCAAGAACTGCCAGCTCCACCTGAACCTCCGCTACCCGGGCGGCTTCCAGTTCGCCGTCGTCGACAGCACCTACCACGGCTACGCGCAGCTGGACCCCGGCGTCACGGGCACCTTCTACAGCACCTACTACTTCTCCCAGGACGCCAGCGCCACCACCACGACCCGGACCTCGATCACGGGCGGCGGCATCTGGGCCGACGGCCAGGTCTACACCAAGAACGACCAGGTCCCGACCGCGAGCTACATCTACTCGCCCTGCGGCGCCAACGGCATCCTCAACGTCAACAACCGCATCTCGCTCACCAGCAGCAACAGCTCCGCCGTCGGCGAGATCACCAACGACGACGCCACTGTTGCCTTTACCCAGCAGGTCCACCTGTCCTGGTCGAGGTGCAGGAAGTGAGCGGTATCCACTGGATGGGTGGGTGGTGATGCTTGAGCCGGGGTCAGAGGCGGGAAAGGGGGGGGCTGCGAGGCTGGGAGTGCACGCCTGACTGAACGGTTCTCTCGGACTCGTTTCTGACATGGGCTCTGCATTGGCTGAAATGGGGCGGTTTGACGGGGATGGGGGGCAGGGGAGCACAGCATCACCCGCTGTACCAGCGGCGGAGGCGGGAAAAGCTCTCTGGAGGGAAAAAAAGGGCGGTTCTCTTTTGGGCTCTCTGACCTGTTCTGAGGGGGCAGGGGTTTTCCCACCCAGCCGGGACGGTACGAACGGCATTTTGGATGGAGTACTTTGTGCCATCAGTGCAAGACAGGGAAGAGAGTGCGTTGGCTGGAAGAGGATGCTTTTGGACTTTCTTTTTCTCTCTTTTGGTCATTATTTCTTGCATTATCCCAGAAGTCTTAGCATAAGTCAATCAAGCCTTTTTTTCTTTTCAACCCTTCAAATACTTTGGCTTGGAAAGTGACACACATGGCTGGCCAGATGTGGATGGAGGTGCAACTCATGGAGGTCAGGGTCTAGGCCTAGCTGTCTGGTACCGGACTGACTGGTCTTTGCCGGGTCGGGGAATTCTTTACGGACGTGGACCACAGGTTTGTTTGATCCGTTTTGGGGAGAGGACGGAGCTGCTGTGAAAGGGGGCTTGTCATGCATCGACGTGCTCGTCTCTTCTCCAGCCCAGCCACGCACCGCTGATGCACCGGCCCTCGCTCGCTCTTCGCTTCGGCAGACACAGACGGGGAAGAAAGCTTTGGGCCTAGAGGAGAAAAACCACAAAGATACATAACACGATGGATCACGGAGTCGATGTGGTCTTTTGTCTTGGCGATGATGATGAACGCGAGGGAGCGTGGCGGCCGGTACATTCTGCCGATGCGGCTAAAAAAAAAAAAGAGCACCCCAGTCCCAGCATGCGTGTGCCTAGTTACCCGGAGCTCGCGGTCTTTGCAACACCAGCTCCATCCTTGCAAGCCTGCTTTTGGCTAAAAATAGGATGGCTGTTTGTCTGGGAGGTGGTGGATTGTGTACTTTGGTGAGAGAACTCGTTCCATGCAATGGTAACATGGGAAGTATGCGGTCAGCGTATCACTTGTGTCTATCCACGCTGCTGATGTAAGTCTGGATATGAATTGAGTGGGCGGTGGTTATGGATGAGCATGGCTCCAGCCATCACAGATGAGGACTGCAGTGAACGATGAGAGGCTGGCCATGCATGGCCGACGTCGGCTTGTGTTGGCGGCTTGGATGCAGGCTCGGAGACTACCGAGATAAGATAACACGCTGCCACCGGTGAATAATTATGACCCTTTCAGGTCTTGGGAACTTGGTCATTGTTAAATGCCTGAGGGTTTGGTAGCAGGAGGTGTTTGGTTGAGGACCGGCGTTTGTGGATGGATGGCTGAGGGCTCATTTCTTCTAGCACTGGGCGAGAGAGCGGTGGGTGCAAGTCGAAATAAGGTTGTGCCAACCCACCCTCTCACCCCCTTTATGAATATGAGCAGCGTTTGGCGATTCCCACAATAGGCAGGAGGTAACAAACAGACCCAACGACCCATCAATGGTGCCATCCAGACTCTCAGCTTGGCATGCACTCATTACAACCGGTCAGGTTCAAATCTCTTTCGGAGATTGCTTAGTGTCTCTTTCTTATTTTGTACCTCTCAAAGCTAGATCCAGTTGCAACATGGGCCAAAGTCGAATGTGAACGAGTGATATGAAGTGAAAAAGGGGGGGTTGGAAGGAGTGACAACCCTGCTTCTGCCTTGTCGTGAGATTCCAAACTTCCTTTTCTTGAGGGGGCTATCTTGAAATATCCCTCTTGGATATAGGCGAGACTAGTAATCCCACTTCTGGGCGCAGACCTCCTTGATCTTGGGAGGAGCGCAGCAGAAGACGGTGTTGTGGCCGTCGGCCAAGCAGTAGGCGTTGCCAGCATCTGTAGTTCAAGGGTTACTATGTGGGCTCTTGGAGGGGGCATTTACGGGTGATTCGAGCTTACCGTACGCGCAGTAGCTGTCCTTGTCCTTGGCGCAGTATGCCTTCTCGCCGTACGAGCAGATGGGAGGCGGCAGGGGTGGGTAGCCGCACTTGCCGTTGGTGAAGACCTGGCGGAAGATTCAGTCAGGATACGGAAACGGTGATAAGGTGTTGACACCGTTTAAGCAGCGATGAGCATAGGAAAGCCGAAACGTACCTTGCCGGTCTCACAGACGCACTGCTTCGCGCTGTAGTCATAGTGCTGGTCGCCCTCGCAGGTAGGAATGGGTGGCGGGAAGATCTCGATGATGATGATCGTGATCTCGACCTCGGCGGCGCAGAAGATCTGGCTCCTGCCGTCGGCCCAGCAGCGCTCGTCCTTCACGTCTGCGGAGGGCATCGACAAGAATGAGCATCCGTTGTCACTTGTGGTGAGGTAAAGGGGGGGCTGGAAGACTCACCGTACTGGCAGTAGTCCGTGGCGCTGCGGGCACACCACAGGAGCTCGCCGTAGCCGCAGGTCAGGGGCGGGTGCGTGGGGTAGTGGCATTTGCCGACGGCTTCGTCGTACTCGCAGCCGGTAGGGCAGGCGCACTTCTTGTCCCAGCCGACGTACCACTGGTCGCCCTTGCAGGAGTGGTCGCCGCCGCCGCCGCCGCCTCCGCCGCGGGCGAAGACGCCGTTGTGGCTGTTGCCTAGGTTTGAGGGCACGGCCATCACGGCGGAGGAGGCGAATGCCGTCAAGATGGCGAGGGCGTTGGTGAAGTGCATCTTGAAAGATTGAAGAGTAGCGATTGTGAGAACGGACAAAGTCTTGGAGGAGCTGGATCTGCTGAGTCGATAGGGTTGCTTCTTCAGCGAGTTGTCTTTTTGGGCCGGGCGCTCGTGTTCTTTTATATTTGCCTGGTCGGCGAGCCCCAGGACCTTCGAGTCGTCGCAGCGCTCATGATTCTTTCGTCACGGTCTGACAGAACTGCAGTTCCGCAGTCCACTTGACACCGACCCGGCCCTGTCCAGCAGGGGATCCAGGTCTTCGTGCACGCACGCATGGGCCGATCATAGTCTCGACGAGGTTGGACCAGCCCGGCGTGAGTTTGATGGTCCGTCTGACGCTGTGTGTTGATCACGATGTCCTGTTGAGTAGCCCGGTACGCCGTGCACCTGCTGGTCTGCTGTGATCTCGGGCTCAAAAAGCCCGTCCACAACATGAATCAGGTTCCTGGTCCTGCTGACATTCCTCCCAGAAAAGCAGTCCTGAGCAACAAAGAGTTGGACATGTTGGCCGAAGATGGTTTGCAATTCTCTAGCGTTGTCATCCCAGATATCGTGTTCCTGGCATTAGACCGCTCTCATCAACAGCATTTTGTCGTGAGCTGTGACGATCGAGATCGGACGAAGCGGTGGTGCAAGAAGGATTGCGATCCTGACAGACTGGTTAGTTGGGTTCTTGCCTGATGACGGTTTGCCCTCGTTTCAAGTTCACGAGAGGCAGAGGATAAGATGTGGTCATTCTTTTCGATTGTATTTGGTAATATAAACACGTCAAGACGGTGAGAGGCTGAACGGACTGGCGCCCGAAGGCGAATGCAAACCCTGGACGAGCCCGATGCCGTGCCGATCTGTCAGACCGGGCTTGCAGCGCGCTTTGCGGGGAAAGGGTTGAAACATTATCGCGGCTGAAAGGGCTGTATCCATACGGAATGCGTCCAGAAGGAAAGGTGCGTGAGGATGGCGAATACGAGAAGGTGCCTTCCGAGGTGCGTGGTTCCTCCTGCCTTACGTACATCCCCAGTCAACCTCGTGTCGTCTCCACAAATGCCAGGTTGGACATTGTGCCTCCTCCATGTCGTTTGCCTTCTTCTTCCCTCGACTTGCATGAGGCTGCTTACATCTCTCCTGACCTTACTTCTGACTTGCAGCCGGCAGTGTTGCAAGAGGCTTGCCCAACCGTCTTCCGATCGCGTTGTTGCCCAGAGGACTAATGCTGTGCAATCGAGCACTTCGCGCCCGACGGACGAGTTCCTGGGCACCACAACGGCACCGAGGAGGCCGTGAAACTTGCCACGATATCGACCCTAACATGACAACACACTTGGGTTTGCAAGGGGGGCAGTCGACGTCAGTCGAGCAAGCATGACCATCAGAGAGGATCTGGGCTGTCGGCACACCGGGTCCCCGATGAGGATTGTTCACTCGCCCTCGATGTATCCTAGTGGTCCGTACAGGCCGTGTGAACTCTCGAGCTAACAAGCCCGACTCCTCGAGAAAGTGAGCGCTATTCATGGAATTGAGACTGTCCCAGCTAAAACACGAGCAACCTGTACTTGTCTATCCTGGTGCACGACGCCTCCAGCCGGCCCGAGGATGACGCTGTCGCATGTGCACAACATCCATGGCCTCGCCCTTCCGTCCCCAAGACCATCGGCACATCCATCGGCTCGACTGCAGCGATATTTCCGATGTGGTCGGACTGCTTCTGGCCGACGAGCGCGAAAGATGGTCTCTTGAACACCGTAACTTTGCTCCGCTGCAGGAGCATGTTTCAAGATCTCGACAAAAACCAGGCACCCGGGGCACTCAATGGCCAAGCGGACCCCGGCTCTCGGTCAAACCTTGACACAACACAACACCACGCGATGCAAGCTGTCGGACGTCCGCCATCACCAAACAACCCCAGAGCTTGGCAAGCCGCTAGAAAATGGCATGCAGCCCAACAAGGGCTCAATACTTGCTCTCCACGACAGGCAAGGCAGAACCAGGAGATGCCATCATTCGGGTCACTTGAATGATCGGCCTCGGGGGTCAATTTCTCTTGTCTCGGTGTGAATCGGGTATATTTCTCATTCGTTCAAAGATCCCAAGGGCATCTAGCCCGACTGGAAATGTTACGTAACATACAATATCGACGCATATGACCATCTGCACCAAACTCCGGTCGCTCATACCGCCACCTCGTGGGGCAGACGTTGGCCCCCTACGAAGCTGTTCGACTGGGGTGAAAAAGATAGAAAGGAGGGAGCTCAAAGATCGACGAGCCCCTGTTCACTCATGCGTCACTTCGAGCTTGCTAATCACCGCCAGTATCCGTCGTTGCCATTGCCTCCATACCCAGGCTGGTGGCCCGAATAGCCCTGACCTCCGCCGCCATATCCACCGCCACCGTTGCCGTAGCTGTTTGAAGTGAAGCTACGCTGCGGCGGAGCCATGGGCCGAGGGCTCTGAGTCCTGCCCATGTCGGAGTAGCCTCCGGCAGACGGGGCGGGCGAGCCGTGCCTCATGTCGGGGTTGGGCGTCGAGAAGCTCCTGTTGGCAGGGGTTGCGGGCAGAGGGAAGTTTGGCGGTGGGTGCGCGGGCGCAGGGGACCCGGTCCGGTCCATGCCGTAACCGCCCTGGTTGAAAGGGCCTGGACTCTGCCCTCGGGGGCTCTGCGCACCATTGGCCAGCAGAGGCACGGGGCTGCGCATGCCCGAAGCAGCAGCTGCACCGGCTCCCGCTCCCGCGCCGATACTGGCCGCGGCGCCCGCCGCCGCCCAAGCCTTCTCGTTGGAGGGGCTGGCGGGAATCGAGTACGCGTTGCTAGTGGTCATGCCTTCATCGCGCATCTCCTTGGCATTGTACTCCTGGCCTTCCTCGCGGAAGCTGTCGGGGTCAATGCCGGCCTTCTTGAACTGCTCCAGTTCCAGACGCTCCTGGCGCTGCCTCTCCTCGGCGAGCTTGGCCTCTTTGGCGCCGATCTTGCGCTGCCTGATGAAGTAGTACAGGAGAGCGGAGACGATGATGGCGGCCACACCCGCGCCGGACGCGTAAACGGCCGTCTTGCTCAGCTGGGGAAGGTCATTCCATTTCTCGGCGATGGACTTCTCAGGCGGCGCGTTGATGGTCGCTGCGACGGTGGAGTTGCCCCTGGTTTGATGAAATTAGTACTCTTACTGTACACTAAAGACGTTTGTTTCCAGGCCACTTACGAGGCGATCTTGATGCTCTCCCAAGAGCCCGACTTGTCACCGTACGAGTACTCCTTGCCGGAGCTGAAGTCGGTGATCTGGGCGCTCTTCACCATCATGGTAAAGGGTCCCTTCTTGTAGTCGGTCTCTCCACCGGCCCACTCCTTGACGCCGATGGGCTGGCTCGGGTCGCCGGCGGCCCAGATACCGAGCGAAAGCCGCATCGGGGTCTGGGGGTAGTAGTAGGTGTTGTTGGCGTCCTTGGGCAGCAGGGTCCGGACCTTGTTGCCGTCAATGTAGAAGTCGAGAGCATCCTTGGTCCAGTGGGTGGTGTAGTTGCGGAAGGTCGACTGCACGCCGCCGGCGACCGGGTGGTAGATGGCGTTGTGGTAGTCCTGGACGCCCTTGCCGAAGTAGTTTGTCTCGGCGTGGGTGTCGTTGCCGCCCATGAACTCCCAGTCGATCTCGTCGAGGCAGTCGCTCAGCAGCATCATGGAGCTGATGATGCCGACGCCGGGGGCGACCTTGAGGTGCATCTCGATGCGGCCGAAGAAGATGTAGAACTTTGTGCGGATGGTGGGCGAGTCGCCCTTCTTCTTGATGGTGAAGATGGCGCCGTTGTCCTTGTCAAAGTCGACGGGCCCCACGGTCGTCTCCCAGGCGCTCTTGCTGGGCGTCGCGTTGAAGTTGAAGTTGAAGTCCATGCCGAAGGCCGGGTCGGGCGGGCAGTCGGTCCGGTTCAGCGGCTGGCAGTCGGTGTGCACCTGCGCCGAGACGAGGGCCGCCGGGCTGCATGATAGGGTGGCCAGCAGCCCGAGGGCTGAGCTGAAGAGGGATCGTGACGGGAGCATTTTTGTTGGAAAAGATGAATTCGAAATGCGAAATGTATTAAAAATGAAAGAGAGAGAAGTCGTCGGTAGGTCAAAGAGCGGTTATGGTTGTCTTTTGTGGTATTCTGTGTGGTTTCGCTAGGGAGCGGACTGCTGCTCAGCGGAGCAGTGGTTGATGCTGGGTAAGGATCGTGGGATGTTGTTCTCTGGTTCTTCTCTTCAGAGATGCATTATTCTCATTCTGTGTGTCGAGATTTCCTCTTTTCTATTGCTTTCTCCCTTTCAATGGTGTCTCTGAGCTCGCAGAGAGTGCAGTCTGTCGCGTTGGGGGGTATATCGCGTCGAACAAGGATGACGACCTCAAGCCGCCACGGATTGGTGAATCGCGAGAAAGCGCTTGTTGGCAGAGGAAGAAGGAAAGAGCAACGCCAAAGGATGGAGTAGAGAGTGATCCTGCGGTAGGTATGGCGTTTCGAATTGGTGACGCTGGGTATCGCGGCCCTGGTGTGGGGAGGGTCTGAGAGTAAAATGAGGGAGGCCGGGGGTGGCGGTGGGTTTCAAGGAGAGTGTGATTGAGACTGTGTGCAGCCAGGCACGACGTTTGTTGGCAAAGGAGTGTTGCTTGTATGCGTGAAATGCTGTTTCGCCTGTTTATTTCCTGGCGTCGCTTGCACTCACTCGATCTGCTGTATCTGCACCTCGATGGGTTGAGGGGAGGGGAAGATTGAAGAAGACCAGAGGTGATTGTGGCGGCGGGTGATCTCAGGGTCTCCCTCAAAGGTGAAGGAAAAGGGGGCGGATGCCAGATGCCGGGGCAAGGCGGTATGCGCAGGGATTGGCAGCTGGGCATTCTTCGCGCGGTGGGGGGGAGGGAGACGGGTACCTTGCATTCCATGCCGCTAGCGCTTCTGGTTGGTCAATTACGGGGCTTCCAATCCTCGCGGGAGGTCGCACGCCAGGTAAATTTAGTGGACACAACCCGCCTGGAAGGACTTGGCGGGGCGAGTTAGTAGCGGTCAAGTTAGAGGGACGGGCCTTTCCCACGTGTGGATTCGAGGTCATCATGGCAAGCATGGCTGGAGGAGGCGAACAGACCAGCGCGAATTGTTTTTGCGGGGAACATGAGCGGCGAGGCCAAGAGAGGCAGCATGCAAGTGGCGACCAGATCTGATGGTCTGGTAACAGGAGTACTTGACCATTTATCAAAACACCCCAATCTCATACAGTGAAACCACCTCTATCATTGTATCTCCCGTCAAATTCTTATTTTGCGCCCTGCATGGAGTGCCTTATTCTGCGACAGACGGCGTTTCTGACCTTGCCCCTTCAGGCTTGGCTGCTCATCTTATTGGGCATTGACGTGCTAAGATCGCCAAAAGGAGCTTGGACGGCTGGAACCAATCATTCAAGTCATTCAGGTGTCTGTGACGCAAGTGCCAGTCTCCTGGGTTGTCGACTCCATGCTCATCATAGTGGCTTTCAAGAAAGATGGCCAGATCACTAGCCAGTCTCGAGAAGAAGTCGATAGACTCGGCAAAAGAGCCCATGACACCTTCAAGGCTCCAGAGGGCGACTGAGAAGACTCTCAAACCTCATAACCAGTCCAATTAAGAGACTCGAAATCATTGACCGCGGGATATATATGGACCAAGAAGCCATGCAGATGACACCAGGCATCCAAACAGCGAGGCATCAACACCTTGTCTCGCCGACATATGCGAAAGATGCCCAGTCATTGATTTCGAGTGCTTGAAACAGCATAAGGATGAACTGTACCAACAGGACGCAAGTTATCGACAAATCTAATGGACACTCGAGGACTAAGTGACCTCTTACCTTGTCTGTAATGTCGGTTCCTTCATCAACCTAGCCTCACACAATACGCCCTTCCCACAAGATTTTGACACTACCTAATCTTGGATCTCAGACGACGACCACTTGGGACCTTGAGCTCCAATAATTGACCTTCCCTGTCACAACTCTCAGGTCTTTGGCTATCTCAGCCGCATGGTCAGGCCATTGGTTTCTGAAGCGCGATTTGCATCTTTAAGCTACGTCTGGGTCGTCCAACGCAGTCCTAGGAGGACATAATACGCGACGGAATTTGGTGACCGCTCACCAAACTACTGGAGATGCCAGCATTATGACAAGAAAACTCGGCGTTCAATGCCTCTGCGTTCAGGTTGACCACTACAGTCTTGCGCAGTGCGGCCCTGAAAGAGAGGCCCAGCTCAAAGAGAAGGGGACAATATACTCCCACTCGACTACTAATACTATTATCGCTGCAAGGGTTAATCGATTCTGGTGACGAGTTTGCCCCCGAGCAAGACGAGCCAGAACGACGATGTCGATGGAGTATAACAGAAACCCGCTCAGGTCGTCAAAAACCTCAGCATTCCTCTCGTAGATGCTCAATGTGCTGCGAAATGCGTCAGGGCATCAGCTATCGTACGTCGAGTCTCGGGCGAAGAAAAGGTTGTCGGATTTGCTGGCTGAACTAGAGGTGAGTGCGCACTCGTGGGTAGTAGGGAAGGCGGCTCCAGATGCGGCATCATTACAGGACATTTCGTTCAGCGCAACGCAAGGTCAGCAGGCCGTCTGCGCGAGTACAGAAGGCTGCTGCCCGGTGTGAGGATGGGCACTACGGAGGAGAAGGAGACCTGTCTCTCACCTGGTATGGGAGGTCGCTCAGAGATGAGACACCTTCTCGGTCCGTTCACCCGCGAAGACTCCGTTTGCATTGCCGTACATCATCACTGTTTGCTATCAGGATAGGAACGAGTTCTTGAGTCGCTGAGAGGGAGATGGGATGGTTTCTTTCTCGGAGGCAAGACTTGGACATATGCGACTCAGGGGGGGAGTGTACCAAGCTGGGAGGGGGGCCCAGGAGGTCGCCAAGATCGACTGTCCTCAATTGGAGCGAGATAGCATCATACCGACCGCATTGCTTCTTATGGACCGAGCCGGGTAGTTACATTTCCCTCAGATGCGGACGAAATGAAATGTGAAAGCGCAAGCAATATCAACTTCACCCTTCAAATATCCCAGCCTCAGGTCACTATTGGAGGCTCCTGAAGCGCAGTTTTCTTCTTCTTTTTCTTTGCCAAAGAAATGCGCCGCCAATGAGAAAGGAGAAGGACTTCATCACTCCACGTGCAGGGCCACAGCGAATAAGTCTGCGCCAGTCAGACCTTGTGGCTGGCTGAAGATGTACGCATTCGGGGTTCAATCGATGGAACCAGCATCATTGCCAAGCAAGACCATCATTCGTGGCGTCGAACGAAACAGAAAATCATTTCACTCAATTGTGATAAGCACAGCATGTGCGACAAAGTCGCCCCTGTCCACAGTCTTGCTATCAGTCTGACCGCTGCTTACGGGGTGACCCCTCGTTATACATGGCGTGAGGCGTTTCCTTGGGGCGTCGAGTGGCATCATGACAGGTGTCTGACCGTTGTTCGTATTTCTGACTCCAATAGTCAATTTTTAACCTTTTCAGCTGCAATCTCCACTTTGTGATATAACGGCGGCGGCTTACTGGCGCCGAGTTTCTTCCTGGGTGTAAGCGAAGGGCACCCAGGTGATCGCATACGAATGTGTGCGAGATAAGCCTCTTTTATCTTCCAGTATTTCGATTCCTCTTATTTGGTAAATAAGGGTTGTGACGAAGAAAAGTATCATGATAGCGTAGTGTCGTGTCGCATGTCGGTGGCGTACTCCGTATGTCACCTCACTCACCTCACTCATTCGTCTTGACATCTACCCACGCAGTCCCCGGGTGAAGTCAAAAAAAAAAAAAAGATGCATGTATTCTATTGTTGGCGCAGCTCAGCCCCTAGCGCCCGCCGCTGAAGAAGACTAAGAGACGGCTCGGTATTTCCATCTGACATCTCACTCAAGTGCTTTCTTCTGGTCTCAGCCCCGGCTGGACCCTGCTTTTGGTATCAGCCAAACCCCCCCCCCCGC
>NW_022156890.1:0-54870 GCF_004353045.1 Thyridium curvatum | reverse complement strand
CGCCGACCCCGCGGCCGGGGAGCGCCGGCGCGGGCGCGTCGCCGCCGGCCAGGACCAGGCTCGAGCCGAGGGTGTTGGTCGCCGTCAGGAAGCTGACGGGGCAGACGCCGCCGCCCGCGCCGCCCGCGCAGTCGAGCAGGGCGCCCACGAGGGCGTCGTACTGCGCCGGGTGCGTGTACGGCGGCGTCTTGAGGCCGAACGGGATGCGCGGGAGCGGCGGCGACGTGGCTTCCCCGGCGGCGGCGGCGGCGACCACGGCGGCGAGGTAGGAGCGCAGGGCGGCGGCGTCGTAGGCCGGCGGCGGGCTGCCGGGGATGTTGGGGCAGGAGAGGTTCAGCTCGACGGCGAGTGGGGGGCCCGGGTCTCGCCGCCGCCGGGCCTCCTCCTCCTCGGCGGCGACGAGGCGGTAGCACCGGGCGACCTCCTCCGCGGAGCCCGTGACGGAGACGATGAACGTCTTGCCCGGGGCGCGGGGCACGTCCGGGTCCGCCGCGATGGCCCTGATGAAGGAGAGGTAGGTCTGCAGGACGTGCGGGCTGTAGCCCAGGGTGTTGAGGCTGGCGTTGGCGGTGCCGGTGCCGCTGGGCCGTGGCCGGGAGGAGGAGGATGAGGAGGAGGCGACGACCTTGTGGGTGGCGGCGTCGAAGAGGGCGTATTGGTGTACGGAGTCATCGTGGGGGAAGCCCCGGATGAGAGAGGTGCGGGTCGTGACTGCGCCTGTGTGCGGGCAGGCGTAGAGACGCTTGAGGTCCTCGAGGTCTGTGGCCCAGGGACATGCCGAGTTGAGGAGGGGCGGGTCGATCTCGAGAGGTGGGGGGAGAGACGGTGCCATGGCTGGGTTGTCTAAAAGACCACACGAGATTCAGTGGCCCGTAGGTATTGACTTTTACTCCATTGATGAACCCCGCGAGAGAATAATAATGAAGCAGTGAGGAGTTCTTATCACGAGAAGTTGGTTTGTTTGATGTCGAGTGTGGGGAAGGACTTTGTGGAGAAAGATAAGAGTCTTCCCCGCAAAGCTTGAGTACAATTCATATCACATCTTTGGCTTGAGTTGTATTACGGTGAGGAGTTCATATGAAACAGGGCAAATTGTATCTTTTGGACCTGGGTGAGAATCTTGAAAAAAAAAGAGTATTGATCTCTTCAATGTACTTGTTCGTATCTCAGTGGTAATTTACCTGAGAAAAGCACTATGGCATTGTTTTATCAAGACTCATGAGTCAAAACACTTTGATGTTTCTGTCAATATCACGCAGCGCCCCTGAGGTCCTTCAACGCCAAACCGCTCACTCAAAACAAGTCATCAATAGCCTTATCGGCATCCTTCTTGATCAGCTCGACCATGCCCTGGTTTCTGTTAGCATGTGTATCTCTACCATCGAGACGATCCAACTCACCTCAGGCATGATTGGCTTTCCGTCGTCGCCCTTCACGTAACGGAAGGGCATCTGCGTGCTCTCGTGCTCGTTGAACTTGAGGTCAGGATGGTCGAGATATTGTATCTTGTCGACAGGAACTGCTTTCTGTCAGCTGAAGTCCACTGTCTGCTGGCTTGACAAGACGTACTCTTGCCCTCGACTACTATCCTCGTGACACGGACGGCAGTGTCTGTCGTCATCTGCACGGGACCTAGCCTCCTTCCCTCGAAGCCCTTCTTCCGCAGTTCGGAAGTGCGGTCTAACAGAGACATTAGCGAGCTACATCTCCCCATAGCACATACCGGTCCATACCTCTGGGAGGATCATCGCCTGCGGGACACTATCAGCTTCTGGCACACACACATCCAAGATCGGTGCAAGCAGGCTCACCGAGAATGCCACCAAACAGAAAAGCATCAAAGGTCTCGCCGTCTTCGGGCGAGAGATCCTTGGCCGCCGAAGGGTCCAGCAGGCAGACTCTCGACTTGTCTTGCGCATAGATCTCTTCCACACCCCGGTTCTCGGCCACGAAGGCAGGGACGCTCTGCAAAGTCTCGGGCACTTTGAAGCCGGCCGGCAGAGAAGACAGGCAGAACTTGGCGCCGGCCTGGTGAGACTCGTTGGCGATGGCAATGTACTCGAGCTCGGACCACGGGCCCAGCTCCGGGTCGAGGTGCTCGACGATGTAGGTCTTGGCAGTCGACATCTTTATGTCTCAGAGATTGGCTTGAGGTGAGATACCTATGTGTGGTCCTTCTCTCCGGTACCGGTTCCGTAGAGATACATGAATGTTGCGATATGCCGTTCTGAGTTGTCGGGCTCTTTGATCGAATTTTCATGTGGAGTTTTTTTTGGGCCAGCTCCGGCCGACAGAACTGGAGGAGGCGGCAGCGAGTCGCCCGGCCGGACATCGCCCCCCACCGGTTGTAGATCTCTTACTTAGTACCCTTCTGCATCCTAAAAATACATTACACACAACCCGTGCAGATCTGGATTGATCTCACCAGTGTTTGCGACTGGATCTACAAGTAGAACAAGGGCTTCTTTTCGGGAATAATCGAAAAGGTACAGGAAGAGAAAAGGTGTCATCATTCAAGCAATCATTCATCTCAGCCTCTGCTTATCAGCTCCTCCGAGAAGGCGGCGTTAAGTCCTGCTTGACGGGGCTTAGTCCAGCTGTCGTCGACCTTCCGCATCTGGGTCTGAATAACGTTAGAGGCATGTGCAGTAAGCATAGCCAACCAACCCTGCAACGATCGCCCATGTTTGCTCAATCCATTGTCTGGAAAGGGAGCTACGGATGAACTAGCCATGAGGCCTCACCAAAGATACCGCAACCGATAGCCATCTCGCGGGCGAGGTTGTCCTGTCGCTGAAACAGTTGATGTGTTTGATGTTCACAAGCTTTTGGACAAGATTTAGACCCTATTCGACCTAAACTCAGCGCTGGAATCGCCGGCGATCCCCTGCTAGAATGGGGCATTTCTACAAGTAACTACCCGCTGTAGTGCCCCTTGAGCTCCACAGGCTACCGCCAGATCCCGCCCTGACGGCCAAGAGTGGAGGCGGTTGGAGCAGCCTCGTCAGCTTTTTAAGGTTACGGAGTACGTGTGCGTGCGCACGAGCCAGCAAGGACACATCGCCTGCTAGTGCCGTGCGTGCGTGCGTGCTCCCTTGATCTGATCTAAGGCTAACTAACCGACCCTTTTCGAAACTTTGGCACGCCGTTTTTAGACATTCCCTCTCCCTCTCCTTAACTACATTCTCCGAGCTGGCGACGCGACCGACCATCCTTTTGACTGAGAGCGCGCCTTGCAACAAGGCGAGGTAGCCGAGTCTACCGGCTTTTGTCCATCCTTTGCTTTGGTCATTCATTCATCTTGAGACGAGAGGGAGACGACGACGACGTGATCCACCATCGCCACCAGGTCACGACTGCCATGACTTTGGCCGACTCGTTCGCCGCTGCCTTGGGGCCGCTGCGTCTTGCCCACGTCCTCGGCGCCGTCGCGCTGTCGTGGGCGGGCATGGCGAGGGCCCAAGACAAGACGGCCGGCGATTACTTTGTCCATTCGCTGCCGGGAGCACCGGAGGGCCCCCTGTTGAAGATGCATGCTGGGTAAGTGCAACTATGCACCTCTGCGCGTACATTTGCGAAGCAAGGACATGGGCACTGACTTATCGATTGGGTCCTATGCAGACACATCGAGGTAACCCCTGAACACAATGGCAACCTGTTCTTCTGGCACTTTCAGAACAAGCACATCGCCAACAAGCAGCGCACCGTCATCTGGCTCAATGGAGGCCCGGGCTGCAGTTCCGAAGATGGCGCGTTGATGGAGATTGGGCCTTATCGCCTCAAGGACGACCACACCCTCGTTTACAACGAAGGAGCCTGGAACGAGTTCGCCAACGTCATGTTCGTCGACAACCCCGTCGGCACCGGCTTCAGCTACGCCGACACCGACAGCTACCTGCACGAGCTGGACGAGATGGCCGACCAGTTCATCATCTTTTTGGAGAAGTGGTTCAGCCTCTTCCCGGAGTATGTACATGATGATGTAAGTCCTACAGACGCGTCAGCCAACCTGTACAGTACCGTTTTTGCTAACTTCAGAGTGCAGCTCTACCTTGCTGGCGAATCCTACGCCGGCCAACACATCCCCTATATCGCGAAGCACATCTTGGAACGAAACAAGAAGCAGGGCGCCAAGTACAAGTGGCAGCTCAAGGGCCTCCTCATCGGCAACGGCTGGATCTCGCCCCAAGACCAATATGGAGCCTACTTGGACTTTGCGTACAAGAAGGGTCTCATCGAGAAGGGAAGCGACACCTCGGGCAAGCTCGAGGTCTCGCGCCGCATCTGCTACAAGGATCTTTCGGCTGGCGGCGAGGTCATCGACGTCTCGTCCTGCGAAGGCATCCTCCAGGACCTCCTGAAGTTTACTACGACGACCAAGAGCGACGGAACGACCAAGGAGTGCTACAACATGTACGACGTCCGCCTGAAGGACGTCTTCCCCAGCTGCGGCATGAACTGGCCCCCAGACCTGACCTCGGTCACGCCGTACCTCCGCCGCAACGACGTCGTCCAGGCCCTGCACGTCAACCCCAACAAGAACACCGGCTGGACCGAGTGCAACGGCCTGGTCAGCTCGCAGTTCCGCGCCAAGAACTCCAAGCCGGCCATCGCCTTCCTGCCCGAGATCCTCTCCCAGGTGCCCGTGCTGCTCTTCTCGGGCGCCGAGGACCTCATCTGCAACCACCTGGGCACCGAGGCCCTCATCTCCAAGATGGAGTGGAACGGCGGCAAGGGCTTCGAGCTGACGCCCGGCAACTGGGCCCCGCGCCGCGAGTGGACCTTCGAGGGCGAGGACGCGGGCTTCTGGCAGGAGGCGCGCAACCTGACGTACGTGCTCTTCAACAACGCGTCGCACATGGTGCCCTTCGACTTCCCGCGGCGCTCGCGCGACATGCTCGACCGCTTCATGGGCGTCGACATCAGCAGCATCGGCGGCACGCCCATGGACTCGCGGCTCGACGGCGAGAAGGGCCCCGAGACGACGGTCGGCGGCGCCGCGGGCAACAGCTCGGCGGCGCAGCAGCAGGAGGAGAAGGCCCGGCTCGACGCGGCCAAGTGGGCCGCCTACCGGCGCAGCGGCGGGCTCGTGCTCGTCATCGTCGCCGCGCTGGCGGCCGTCTGGGCCTGGTTCGTCTGGAGGGGCCGGCGGCGGCGGGCGGGCTACCGCGGGCTCGCGGGCGGGGAGCCCGGCGGCGGCGGCGCGTCGGCGTCGTCGGTCGGGCTCGGGCTCGAGGGCTTCCGGAACAAGAGGGCGGCTGGCCGGGGTGGGAGGCGGGGAGGGGGTGACGACGTCGAGGCGGGCGACTTTGACGAGAGCGAGCTGGATGATCTGCACGTCGCCTCGCCTGCGGAGGATCATCACCCCCACCACCGGAAGCCGCAGCCCGAGGCGAGGTATGCTGTCGGCGGGGACAGCGAGGACGAGGACGATGTCATGGGTGCTGCTTCGAAGGAGGTTGGTAGCAGCAAGGCGAATGGCAGGTGACGAACGAGGTTTCCTCTCTAGGGTGGCAGGCTGAGGAGGGAAGGCATGCCCTACGGCCCATAGGGCGGACTCGTGTTGTCGTCTCTAAGTTATACATATATATATAGCACAGCACATTGGCGTTTAGGATTCTCTGGTTGTTGGGGGGGGTTTTACACAATATATTGCTTTGTTTATCCTAGGTTTACTTCAGAGTGGTGATTATTTGGTGGACCAGTCGAACGATAACGTCAGGTTGGAATCTGGGATATGGCGAGTGCATGGCTGGGACGAGAAGGAGGATGAGTCTACGGATCTAGCGGGCCGTGGGACGCCTGGCGACTATACTACGCGGAACCTATCTACGGAAGGCGAATCAGTGGCAGAAACGAGCTGTCTCGATCGCGGGGCTTGTGCCCACTTGGATGTTTTCTCTTGAGCAGCGAGACGGGTCTGTAGCAAAGAACCCCCGAGCCTATCCTCTCGATCCAGGACTCAAAAAGAGGAACTTGTCATTATGGATCGCGGGCCCACGAGTCCCGCCTCACAGTTTATCTGGAGGAAGCGATGGATTTTACAAGTAGGTAGAGGAACGAAGAAGGGTCGAGACCAGGTTGGGAGGGGGGGAAAGCTTTGAGCTCGGGAGGTACGTAGATAAGGGAGGAAGTCGGGGGACGGGGGGGTTCGGTCCTTCGAGAGCAACCCGCCGCTTTCGTGGGAGACGGCGGAAGAGCGGTACAGAAAGAAGCACGGATCTCTCCTGGCGTCGGAGGAGGCCGTCGAGGAGTGGAAGCTTTCTTCCCGGCACCGCGTCAAGGGGGTTATATATCGCGCGCGATGGAAGGTTCAAGAACGAGCGAACCAAGAAAGGCATCAGCAGGCGGAGCGGGGCTTGAGATACGGAGGAAGCCATTGCGTGCGCGTCGATGCGGCTCGTGTGCTTGGCTACCTAGCTAGCTCTGGAGCACGCCAGAATACTACCTAGGTAATCTGGCGTGGGTTTAACTAGCTGTGGCCGGGAGGATGCTATCGTGACCAGTGCCGGTGCACTGTGCTAGGTTCGATGATAGGGGGAGAGGAAAGCTTCGCGTCCGTCCGTCGTGACTCATGGGGAACTGAAGCGACGATGGGTATCTGGTCTTTTCTCCTCAACAAGATTGTGGGATTCGGATGATGGGAGAACGGGGTCCGTCACTCGCAACATACGTACGTCATTCCGAGCTGGCGTTTGATAACGAGCTGGCGTTTGATAACGGTGATAACCACCTAAGGAAGCTCATGGAGCTCTGGCACCGGTACTTGGAGCTACCAGAAGACCCTTATCGACAGGGGGGCCACTCTGGCAAAACATCCGATTTCGGGAGGCCAAAGCCACCGAGGCAGGCAGAAGAGTTGAGGCCAGCATGGCTTGTTTGTCGAAATCGCCAATCGGCTGCCTGTTCCTGAATCTCTGACAGGCCTTGGACGGTGAGTCAGAAACCGGGAGGAGCTTCGATTAGAGGGTCCAGAAAGGTTGTCCTCGTGAGCCTCAAGTGGGAACCGGCCAGCCAGCCCGCCTGGAGGCTCGTACAGCCATGTACGTACTTGCAAGCTAAGCTTGTATTCTAGTCGTATGGAACTGTCCGAAGCCGGCACTGCCGTCAATTAGAACTGTCAGGAGCTTGTCAGCAGGATGGAACATGCTCAATGTCACAATGTGCCATTCTGTTGGACACACTGCCGCAATGAGGCAGTTTCAACAACAGCAAGCACACAATGCGGGAGGTCTGGCCTGATGACCACCTGACTCGAATGATGGGGTCAATTGCTTGGTCTGGCGTCGCACCCGCGTGCTGCCAGCCGCAATCCCGGCTAGCGCCAGTCAGCCCATTACTGGCCTGACGGCCCAGATTACAGCGGGCAACCAACGTTCTGTGCAGCAGAGCTGGAGGGGGGATCAGGTAATTCCCGCGCATCCCAACCCCCTGCCACCTGTCAGGGACAACAGGGGGAGCTTTGAGCAAGCGAAGAGGCCGAATCGAGCTTTGCTTCCCGACCGATTCTGCTTGGTCAATTGGTGTTTTCCCAATCGACCCCCCCAGCTTGGAAGCTTCTCGAGCTCTCCCTCACGACTGCCGATTCAGGGACCACGCAGCTACGAACCAAGGCAAGGTATGTGGCGCTAACTCTGAGGAAGCCTAGCTTGCTCTGGGGGGGGCGGGATCGCCGGGCGTCATGCGGTACGGAGGTGGTTCTGCGCAGCAGCGTCAGGTACCCCGCATTCTGTCGCCCAGGCGCGGCCTCTGGAATGTACCAAGGACAAGGGTTCTTCTGTGCTCCTCTTCTGCGCCCGTTGTGGAGTCCACGTTGATGTCACCTGCATGACAGAGAGGAGCGGCCCAGTTTGTTATGATGTCGGTGAGTACAAGTCGAAGAAGCATGAAGGAGTGCACGGGGAGAACAAACATGGAAAAGCAATGGGTAAAGGAGGAGCAAGCAGAGCTGAAGACAAGCAGCGGGACAGCTCAAGTTTAGGTAGTGAGGGGTAAAAACAGGTCCAGAGCCAGCCAGCTTCGCCTGCTGAAAGACATCACCACAGTGCGTGCGTGAGATAGCGGGCGACGATCAACCTCACAAGTTGGCAGGCCGCGAGTCGCCAATCCCACTATGGATAAATCTAGGGGGTGTGTTTCTTCGACTTGGCAATTCCCAACAGACTTTCCCAATGTCCCCCAGTGACCAGAAGAGATAGCCGCGACACAGATGGGGACCAGACTTTCCTAGGCTGTGAGCTTGCGGAATGCCGTTGGTCGATTGGGTGAGCCATCACGTAAGTCGGCCCCGTTCCGTCGCAAGTCTTGTGGTCTTATGCCCATTGCGTCAGGTCACGCGACTGTTCTCTTGTTGCTTTCTCTGCACCCTGCACTCCCCCCTGATCCATCACAGTGCCTGCTGCCTTTCACCATTCCTCAATGGCCCCAGTTGACACCCCCAAGACGGATACCGTCTTTGACTGCTTCCGCACGGTGCCAGGTGAGGTCCAGTCCCAGTCCCACCCCCCGTCCATCGTTCGGATTGCCGGGGTCTTGCCCGTCTGGCTTTGGGTCTGCTGGGACGATTTCTCAGGGAATGGGCAGGGGGGTACATGAAGATACCAGCCAAGGACTGGACCTAGTCATCGCCTACCCGCCCAGCAACACCTCATCGTGTCGAAACTTATCGAATGCTTCTCATGTCTCAATTGGTATCCCCTGCCCATCCCATCGTCTCCTGGTTGGAGCTCCTGCTTTGTTTTAAAAGGGTCGCAGTTCCCCTCCCTCGACCATCCCTTTGAGCTTCCACTCTCCTGTAGAATTCAATCAATCGACCATCCTGTCTCGTAACAAAAGAGAACCAATTACCTCCAACTCATCCTTTATCCATCGTCTGCCTACCTCCTCTTCCATCTTCCAGCCTAGACTGAACTCTCATCTCTCTCTTCTCCTCGCATCTACTGCCACATCACATCAACACCTTTGAGCCAGACGACTTACACCCACACCACATCCTCGCCCTCGTGTAGACCATCTGTGCCACCTACACACGAACCAACGAATCTCTCTCTCCTCCATTTCTAACGTGTGAAAAGAGTGAGTCCAACCCCTTGCCCGGCAAATCAATTGCTTCCCGCTCGTCGAACGCGCTTGCAATCATGCCCAATCCTTCCCTCTTTCTCTTCTCTCCTGGCTCATCCATCCGCAACCCCGCCTCGAGGTGTGTCGTGACGCTAACCTTGCGCCAGCCCAAACTTAAACGGCCGCCCTGCAACACAATAGTCGAGTCGAAACCATCACTCAGACATAACACTCTGCTGCCTCTGAAATCCATCAAAACCCGTATTTTTGACTGAAATCTCCTTGCATCCCCAAATCCATCAACAGTAAGTCCAGCCATTGTTTGCCCAGTCCTGGCGGTTTGCATTACCCCTGGATCAGAGCAGTTTGGGCGGGGTGCTGACGCAACGGCCTGGCAGTGACCCGATCTCACAAGTTGAACGACCGCAACCACGCCGCTCTTGCCGACGGCACTGCTGGCCCCGAGGACCACATCCCCAAGTATTTCGCCAAACACGGCTTCACAGACGCTGATCCCAAGAAGATCAAGAAGAACGGTGGTGGAAAGGCCAACTGGTAAGCAAGCAGCCGTTCCCATTTCGTTTTCCTTGCGCAGATGAAGCACACTCCTCTCCTTCCTCTCCTCCCTCTCCTCCCTTTCCCTCCCTCCTTCCCTGCATCGCCGATAACCCAGCCCACTTCTCCGCATTTCTGTGTAAATCGGACCCACTTTTCCTTGGATCCCCTTTTCCCAACCCAAACTCTACAAGTACCACCCTCGCACTCCTCGTCATCCAACGAATCCACTCCCAGACCACAAACAGACCACCAAATAGCCACTAACACGAAGTGTCTCTCAACTCGCAGGGGTGAGCCTGGTGAGGAAGCCATCGATGAGGGCTTCAACTTCGCCAATGCCCGGCGCCGCTCCAACAGCAGCAGCCTGACCACTGACATCAACCACTTCAAGACCAAGTTCGAGGTCAACGAGCCCGAGCCCGTCTTCGAGGAGGAACTCCACGGTCCTGAGGACGAGGAGCTCAGCAAGACGGACACCTCGTCCAGCGGCTCCGTCGACGAGGACAAGCACCGCGCTTAGACGCGCGTGCGTCATCACTCTATTCGCACGACCATCATGAGAGAGGTACCATTTGCTCTTTTGAAGAGGTTCGCCTTGTTTTCATATCACACTTGTAACACTCTGTATTTTTGGGGGTTTCTACCGGCGGGACTACGGGACGACCTATCATCATGAATCGGAAACTATGAAATGACACATCTTTCGGCGGAGGGTTTATTTTATCGTCTTTTTTTATTTTCGCATCGCGACCTCTTTGTGTCTTGAGAGCATTGGCCTTCTTCATGCTGGCTTGGCTAAACATGGGACACCGAGAGCGGGAGTCCATGATCATTCATCAATCACATTGATGAAATCTGGGTGGAAAGGGCAACACCTGCTTGTATCATACACACAGTCTGATGATCGGGTTTATCACAACCAATAGATCCATCTTGCCCAAAGATAGATTTGCTGTCCAGTGACATGTGCTTTGTTCCTGTCATGAATTGGATATTACATTACGTTGTACAGAAGACGAGCCTGGCCAGGACTGATTTCATTTCACCTCACGGGTGACAAGATCCATAGCGAGCTCCCGGCCGCGCGACCTGAGCGACTTTACATCCTCGATGAACGCCTCGATCGCCTTGGCCGCCGGCTTCGTCTTGTCCCCTTCCACCCGGATCGCCTTGATCCTCAAGCACTCGCCCCCTGCCAGCTCGGCTACGCGCCCGTCCCGGACCGGCACAGCGAGCGGGACCAGCAGGCTGTCGTCGGCGCCGTCCTTGACCACAGGCAGCGCCACGGCCGTCTGCTCGCCGCCCGCTGCGCCCTCCTGCAGGAACGTCACGGCCTGCACGCCGCTATTATCATCTACTACTACTGGCGGCGGCGCACCTCCTCCTTCGAAGAAGAAGAGCGAGCGCAGCGGGCCGGCCGGGGGAAGGTCCGCCGCCTCGAGGCCCTCGAGGATGAGCCTCTTGGTGGACTCCTCCTCCTCCTCGCTGGCCTGACCGCCGGCGTGCTTGTCCTTCTTCTTGTTCTTCTTCTGTTTCTTGGCGCGGACGGCGGCGCGCGTCCACAGCGGGCCGAGCGCCCGCTCGCGCCGGGCTATGGCCTCTGCGTCCGCGCCTGCGCCGGTCGCGGCGATGGACGTCCAGGGGACCTGCAGGTCGGCCTTTGTGATCTTGGGCGCCGCCTGCAGCAGCAGCGGCGCACCGGTGGCGGCGGCGGTGGCGGCGGCGGTGTGGGTAGCACCACCATCCGTTTGTTGCGGTCGGACGGGCGACGGCGGGGGCGGGGGCGGGACGTGCAGGCCCGCGCGGAGGGAGGCGAGGAGCAGGTCGGCGGCCAGGGGCGCGAGGTGCGCCGTCAGCCGGGCCGTCGTCGTGCAGCCGCCGTCCGGGACGGGGTGGCGCGTCTGCGCGAGGATGCGGCCGTGGTCAAAGGCCGCGTGGTCGAGCGTCTGGAGGGTGAGGCCCGCGTGCGCGTCGCCGCGGAGGAGGGCGTGTTGGATCGGGGCTGGGCCGCGGAGGCTGTGATTTTTTTTTGTGAGTGAAGTGAAGGGGTCATAATTTTTTTTCTTCTTCTGAATCAAGAAATGGGTTTATTAGGTATGCCTTACTCGGGGAGGAGGGAAGGGTGGATGTTGAGGCCGCCGTAGCGGGACTGGCGGAGGAGGCGGGGCGGGACGAAGAGGCCGAAGGAGACGGCGATGATGAGGTTGATGGGCCCCGTTGGGGTCGGTGGTGGCTGGCCGCGTGCAAGTCAAGGGCATTAGCTATCTTCTATCGGATAGATTCGACTCCTAGTCGTACGAGGGAGGGGAGGATGAATGGAAGATATGGAATCTCCTTACCTCCCACCCGGTGAACGTATCCCTCTCATGCACAGGCAACGCCAGCTCCCTTGCCAGTACCTTGAGCGGCACTTACAACCGAAAAGTAAAAAGCTGTCAGCAAAAAAAACCCTTTGATTCCCGCCATGGGCCACAAGAAACAACCCGGGAAAACCCACCCTCCCGCAACGTCTTGAGGCCCCTGCCCGTCGGCTTCGCCGGCCGCACCACGACGTCGATCGAGTCGACCAGCTCGCCGGGCCTCTGGGACTTCTCCTCGTGCAGCGCCCGCAGCGCCGCGCAGCTGAACTCGTCGGAGCCGCAGAACAGGATGCGCAGCGGGTCCGACGACGCCCTGCGCGCTGCTGCTGCTGCTGCTGCATGAGCTTGGGACGACGACGAGTACAGGGCGCGTCTGCTGCTGCTGCTGCTGCTGCTGTGATAGAAGGGCGCCGCTGTTGATGTAGCGTGCCATCGTAGTAGATGGCGGGACGCCGTCATCCGCCGGACCGGAGCGACGAGGAGCATCACTACTTCTGTGGTGTTTGTCTTCACCGAGTGATGGACCTCCCACGTGTGTTTGCGTTATGAGATGAGACTATGAAAGTGACTCGGACTGAGCGGGGGTGGGCTTCATCCCAATTCGACACACGCTTCTGTTCTTTCGGTCAGTACAGGAACCATTTGGCTATCTAGATTTCGGACGTACCAAGAGCCGGGAAATAATGTCATACAGTTTGAGTGACGTATAAACAGGGGAATGGGTTGGATGAGATGTTACATCACGTTCCTGAGGTTTTGTATGTGGCCCGAGCTTCTTCGCTCTTTGCACTTCAACTCTTCCAAGTTCAAAACAGTCAAATTCTGACGATTTCAATTTAAAAAAGTATACAAGTCCAAGTGACGATATAATGAATAAATTTACGAGGCCATGATATAAAAGTCCATAAATGTGACATTGCCAAACGGTATCCCCGATATCGTACCTAGAAAGAAGTCTGCACGGGTCCACAGGTCCAAGAAAATGCACAGAGAAACGCTATGCAAGCCAACAACCGTCTGCTACTTCAATTTTCATTACAACTTGAAGCTCCCGCTCGTGGCCGCCTGGGCCGCCTTGGCCTTGTTGCCCTCGGCATCGACAATCTCGCCCTTGCGGTTGATGACCTTGACGCCGCCCCGCTTGAGCTCGGCGATGGTGTCCTGCTTCTCCTGCGCCTTCTTGCTGAGCTGCTTGCCGTCCCCGGCGCCGCTCTTGCGGATCCTCTCCTTGTTGCGCCTGTGCTTGCGCGTCCGGTCCTCGCGCGTCATCTCCTGCCGCGCCACGGGCAGGCCGTCCCGGTTGACCACCTCGCCCTTCTCGGCCGTCTCCTTGCCGGCCCGGTACACCTCCTGCGGCGCGATCATGCTCTCGCCGCCGGCGACGCCCTGCGCCGTCGTCGGCTGCGCGTCCTCCATCGCGATGGTGGCCACGTCGGCGACGACCGTCAGCGACGGCTCCGCCGGCTTGGGCTTGTAGTGCCAGCTGCTGAGCGAGTCGAGCTTGGCGCTCAGCTCCTTCCACATCTGCTCGACCTCCCTCTCCTCCTTCTGCAGCTTCTCGTCCGCCTTGCTGACGTACGAGTCCGGGTCCGCGTTCTTGACGTGCTCCTCCTCGTAGATCTCGGCCAGGCTCTTGCCCTGCTTGTCGTCGATCTCGATGAGGCCCCGCCGCGTGTTGGCGGGCAGGTCGCCGGTGGGCAGGCGCCGGATGACGTCGTCAAACTCCTGGGCGAGGATGCGGCGCTTGATCATGTCCTCGATGTCCTCGCTGACCTCTTGCGTGATGACGGGCACGGGCTTGCCGACGTACTCGAAGTCGAGCTCTTCGTCTAGCAACGAGTTGTGCGGGCGGGCAGGAGCGGACGCCTCACCGCTAAGAGTCCACTTCTTCTCCTTGACGGCTTCGCTTTCTAGCTTGCGGATCTCTTCGAGCAGCTTGGCTTGCCTCCTTTCGTGCGCAGAACGCCGTGACCTGGGGTCGCCAGCGGAAACTTCGGAGAGAGCATCCTCAGAATCTGACTGGTCTGAGAGGTTCTCAAAAAGGTCACGCCGGACATCAGCCATGGCTCGCTCGACGTCCTCGTCCTGGATCTCTGCAGGTTTGGGCAGAGACCGCTTTACTGGCTTCGCGCCCTTCTTGGCCTTCTTGGGTGGCGGCGCGAAGAAGTCCTTGTAGAAAATATCGTTCGCTGTGAGATCGAGGTCCATCCCATTCTCGATGTTCTCTTCCATTTCATCATCGCTGTCCCCTTCCGGCGCATCCAAGGCCATGTTGCCAAAGGTGGGTCCGGCTTCATCGTCCTCGTCTTCCTCGTCAAGTTCTGGGTCGTCTTCCTCGTCACGGCCACCCTTGCGAGATGTTTGGGGCTTGCCCTGGGGCTGTGACATTGGGTCGGCATGCCAATCCAGCTCATCGTCGTCATCAGCGGCGTCGGTGTTGGGGTCGGCTCTTGCATCTTGATCCTCGAACCACTGAGTCTGCTTGTTGAAATCGTCGATAGAGAAGAAGCCGTCGTTGAGGCCGTTGGGGTCCTCTACAAATTCTTGCTCGGGTTCGTCATCAAAGTCTTCCTCATCGTCGTCGACATCATCTCCTTCCTCGCCTTCCAAGCCCTCCTCGTCCTCTTCCTCTTCCCAGTCGTCTCGCAGATCCCCGAGGTCGTCGAGGTCATCGGAGTCTTGCTCATCCTCATTGACCTCCTCGACTTGTGAATCATTATCTCCACTTGACTCTGCTTCAGACTCGCTGTCTGAACCTTCGGACTCGTCTTCGCCATGTATATCGGCTTGCTCGAGCTGTTTGGGCCCATCGCCAGTCTCGATCTGGTTGGACTCTTCGAGCTCCCTCAGAGTCTCCTCCGACTGTAGCAGTGCACTCGATATTATGCGCTTGGCCTGCTGCCAGACCTGGCCAGTCTCAAAACCATCGATGTGAAGCTTGCGGATCTTGAGGACCTCTCCTCTGTCCAGGCCCTGCCCACCGCGCTTGCGCTTCTTGCCGGCCTCTCTGAGCTGCTGCTGTTGCTCGTCGCTGACCTGGCCGGCGAAGGCGTCTAGAGTGTCCTTGGCGAGCTGCAGCGACGCAGTCGGGACCGAGCTGGGCGGCTGCAGAAAGACATGTCGGTTGGCGGCGTCGAGGAAGGCGAGAACGGAAGCCATGTCTTTGGCAGGCGGCATGGATATCATGCCCGGGGCGAGCGTAAGGGTGTGGGATGTGGATGATGAGGTGCTGCCCGTTTTGGCCATCTTCTCGTGACGACGACGGTCCCAGCAGCTTCTCTACTAGGGGAAAGAAAAGTCGAGACACCGAAATTTGGTGGTGGATCTCAGCTACCGCCCAAAGAGAAAAAATTTAGGCGTTTTCAAGGGACGGCGGACCCCGCTACGAGGCTGCAAAGATTGGCCAATTGCACAGGCGGAGTGGCACCTGTGTTGGAAGCGTTTGGAGCTCCACAAAATTTTCTTATCTGGCCAAGAATGATCTTGATAACGATAAACGTTATTGTCTACCAGTTGCTTACCAGTTGAGTGCATGTAGACTGTAGACGCCTTCCTTTCGCACAATCCCAATGTTTGAAGTACAAGAATTGTTTGCACGACTTTGGCAGTTCCCGAACGAGTCGGATCATGCTTTGAGGTCTGGTGTATATTACTCGAGGACCACTTGTTCCCGCTGTACCCCGAAGGGTTTGATTCGATGTTGTCTTGTGGACAGCCAAAAAAAGATGCAGATCTTTCCTCCAGAGACACAAGGAGAGAGTGAATTTTGATTCCGTGACTGTGATCTATACTTATTTTTTCATTCTTCTTGTTCTTCCTTTAAATACCTTCTTTCGAGCAACGAGAAAAATAAGGCCTAAGACGCCTCTCTTAGTCTTGAGCAACGGCGTCAAAGCTTGCAATTTAACCTTACTGCAGGGTCTTTTTCTTTCTTGATCCATCTCCACATAATCCAAAAGTTTGGCTCGGTCGGTGTGCACGACACGCGGTTCCCAGGCCCGAAAACTCGAACAGAGGCCGAGAGACTGCCGGTTTAATCTGCGGCCAAACTTCCATTTGGTTAGGTATTTTTCCTTTCACAGGAGACGGACTTTTGGTCCAAGTATCCTGACTGCGTGAGTCGGCGACCCAGTGAGCACATTTGCTGGCGCATAACTATGCCTTCGTGGGGGCTGTCGTTCAAATTGTTGCATCCGGATGCACGTCTGCATGCTCCCCTTGGCCATGCCCCTCCGGGGTGTGTCTCAGTCGCATATCCTATACGGATTTTGTTGAATTTTCAGCGGTAGTCGATACACAGAGAATATTGTCGCCGGCTGAATTAGCTTCGGGCGGCATCTCGACCATCCGGAGATGCACAACTAACGACAAGACGGACTGGCCTATCAACCCGCTTCACGGGTTATCACGGGTGCAAGCCTGCAGATGCGTCCAGCAGGTCATGGTCCCCCAGCCTCCTCTCCCTTTGGGCAAGAGCTCGCGTGTGTCCTCCACCTTGCAACCTAAAACGGCCTCCACCTTCAACCACACCCCGGTGCACACCATGGGCACAACTCCGTTCTCTTGCAGGGTAGTAGTAGAGCAAGAGGCTAGGTTCGATCCATCATCGACCTTCACCGGACATCCTTTCATGTCTGATCACAATCTACTCCATATTTGCCCACGGCCGAACAGAAATGTCATCGTTGGGGGTTTCAGACGGTCATGAGTCGCCGCCACGGCCTAGTCCTCAAGATGGCAGACTGACAGGTTGGTAGTCGGGTTCTTGGCTCATGTTGAGAGCATGGCAGCCCACCTCTCCCCCGCTGTCAGAGAAAAAAACAAGCCCTCTAGCGCAAGGCACTATCATTTGGGGCGCCGCCTTCTCACCAGTAGCCAGCCGGCCGTTCCTCGTCAGTGCCGGCTCTGCAGGGCCGGGTGGAGGCCGAGGCCCCATGGACAGTGCATGTAGGTAGGCATCCGAGCGTGCGTTGTGAGGTACATGTGGGTGGTTGTGAGATGCCAGGATATGACCATCATATGCTGCCGTAGGTAGACGTGAGCGAGTGCAGTCTGTCGTGCCCGCTTCTCTTGTTTACAAGACACACATTATTGTTCCTGTGGGGGGCGTTTGGAATGTTTGAAAGACCTACAGAGTAGAGACAATGGCCCTGGGGTATTTCTCTCCAGAGATGAGGAATCTAGGCCCCAAGCCACAGATGGAGAGGAGAAACCATAAGTGTTCCGGCTGGGGATGGCACGGATGGCAAGTGGAGGTCAGATCAACTGACAGGCTGGTAACAGAAGGAAGGAGGCTAAGGCAGGGTATGATTGAATGCTCCATGGCTTCAAGCATCTTGAAGCAGGCCATGCAGATTCTCATCTTGGTGTTTGTCCTCGTGATTGTCCCGCGGCCTTGATTCTCAACGATCACCACCTCCATGGAGATCCTTGACTGTGTGATGGGCTGGCTCTCACTACTACTGGACGGGGATCCATGTCCTTGCTTGTGAATGCCTTGCATGTACGAGATGGGTAGGTAGGTATGTCCTCAGATCACATCACGGGTGTTTTTTTGTCAACATGGCGGACACGATTGCGTAGAATTCGGCCTTGGCAGTCCCACTGACGAGATCGCCGAACAAGAAGAGGGGCCGAGTATTTTTAAACAAATTCCAGACACGGCCATTGGAATCAGGAACATTTTGAGACTTCTCGATCGAATCAGAGATCTGTCGTCAGTATGGACCTTGTTTAAGTACAAGTACAGGTAGCCTGGTGGGAGGAATCTCCAACAAGTTCCAGGGTCCACGGCACCTTATCTGTTTGGGACACCCTGAACCGAGCTCCAATGTTTTAGCGTGGAACAAGCACACCTTTCTTTAGATCAGAGAGAAACGTGCTCTAATCGGGCCTTATCATTGGCTCTAAGGCACTCTCTTCCCTACGCTATCGAGAGGGGCCAGCTAGCCTCCGCGAAATGTCCCACGGTCGGTCTCCAGCAGCTGCAAATTGGCTGGGCCCCCGTAGGAAACTCATCCAGACCAACCAGACCTTCCAGAGAGAGCAGCAGTATGCGACGCGGGCGAGATGTGACCGAACGACAAACACTACTCCGTACACATGCATGCATGTCCGGCCCCATTGACGAACCAGAAGGCAAGGCTCGCCCGCACGCCATGCCTGTCCTTCCGCTCGACGGGCGAGCGTTCCGACAGAGCCCCAAAAGCGGCATAGGGACGCGACTACAAGTAGCAATTGGCTGCTAGGCCCTGTCGAGCCCCAGACCGCACGAGTCTAGAGCAGCGCCGCCCATCTACAAGTTTACGATGAGCACGATGGAGCGTGCTGGGCTGTCCCTCATCCGGAAAGCTTGCCGGCAGTGGTGCTGCTGGTCTATTTTACCCTCGGGACGAGCGGGCATGCGTGGTGTTGTTCCAACTGCCGTGCAGCACGAATCTGCTGAAGAATGTCTAGAGTTTTGTGGCTGCAGCTTGGGTCGCTTTCTTTCGTGCCTCTCTGGTGACGATGGTGAGACAATCACAAGATGCTGCGTGCTGCCAAAAGATGCCTTTGGGTTGCTCTGCCTCGACTCTCGACAGATCTTAGCTGGGTAAGTACGTCGGGTACTGTAGTAGTCATGGTTAGAGTTTAGATGCACTGACCACACCCTGAACGTTCCTGTCGGCAGGCAATGCAACTGGTGAGTTGCTAGCGTGGCACCGGCTGTTGGGTTGTAGGTCCCCGCCCAGTTGACCATCATCCACTCGAGCCTCAACCATAATTAGGTACCTCAAGCACTAACAATTGATGTGTGAGGCCCATATCTTAGGTACTTATCGATGTCGTAGGTAGGGCCGTTGCGATTATTGGCACCCCCTGGTTAGCCAGTTCTTTACAAGAGACGCATGAAGGACAGACAAGGTGGGTTGGTTGTGCGTTGCGTATGCTGCTGCCCCTGCTGTTATCACTCGATCGCTGATCACTGAGAGTGGGCTGAGGGAAACCATGATAGTGGCGGGTCCCATCCATCCTTTACCTTGCTTTCACATGGATGCGCAGCAGCCCAAACGACGTAATGTATCCATCTAGACTAAGTAGGAATTGTGCCGGGCGCGGCGGCGGTTTTGCTGGGGCCCGCCAAGCATAACTACCTCTTAGCAAGAGGCCGCCGCACTGAGTCGGACACCGTCTCTGGGTCCCAGGTCCAGCCTGGATCCAGCCGGGGTGTCTTTGGGGCCTCTTCTTCCTGGAGAAACACCTAAAAGCTTCCCAGTCCCATTCCTAATTCCCTCCTGCATCGCCTCTTGTTGTTTCTTCCTCTCTGGTTGTGCCTCTTTCCTGTATGCTGTATATACCCCATTGAAGAATTGATTCCCTTCTTCCCGCCCTTCTGACCCTCTCCAATCCGTCTTCTGACCTTGAAACGCACATCCTCCCTCCATCCTCCGGTTCAATCTGGTTCGTCAATCGCCTTTGCTGTTCACCGCCCACCTCCTACCGCTTTTCTGCCGGCCAGTGTTATCTCGCCTCGGGCTGGGTCTTCTCCAACCCACTTCATCCAAGACACTGCTCCCGTGTCACCACCCCGCCTGCACGCCTTCTGCGACCGAGTTGATGGGGATTGGGATAAGGCATACTTTCTTGTCATGAAATACGGCGAACAGTTCGAGCGTGAATCCGTTCCCGAATGGAGCCTTCGTATGTTTTGATCCTCCTGTCTTGACAGGGCTGGAAATCCTTCCTTATCTCCCCCTCCCGGCTAACCTTGACCAGATAACATCGACTACAACAACCTCAAGCACTACATCAAGGTGCACACCACGAGAGACCAGGCCACGGCTATCGCGATACCGGGTCAGCCCGACGGCTCCCTGAAGCGTTTCGAAGATGAGCTGTACCTCGAGCTGTGCCTGCAGCACGACCGCGTTGGCCTGTTCGTCGCGACCAAGGCTGATGAGATAACCCGGCGCCTACGTATGACAAACCCCTCCTCGCCTTGCATCCTCTGATCGCCGTTCGCATTCGACTCCAGCTGCCGCAGCACGTCATTTCTCTGCTGTGTATCCTTGTTGCACCGAGCTAATCGCTTTCGTATCACAGAGCACGTCTCGGACCAGATCCACCGCCTGATACTCCGTAGTACCGCCAGCCCCCGCCCTGGCGTCTCTCAAAAGCGTCTGCGGAAATTCGCCAAGTTTGAGCGCGACGTCGTGCAGTGCACTGAGGATACCCGCAACCTATCCCGCTTCGTCAACGCCCAGGTCGTAGCGTTTCGTAAGATCCTCAAGAAATACCAGGTACGCCCCTCTCCCCTCTTCCTGTCCGTCCACCATCCATTCATGTCTCTTTCGAAGAAGCGTTCGGCTAAACGTACCTCTCTCGTGACTAGAAATGGACTGGGTCGAGTGCGCTCGGTAGACGATTCAAGGACAATATTCTCTCCAACCCCAAGAGCTTTACGAAACGTGATTTCAGCCCTCTCGAGTCTCAGTGCAACGAGCTACTCAACGCTGTGCAGGCCGCCACTCCCAGCACTACCTCCCCCGTCACCCCCAACGGGCCGTCCCTCGATCATCCACACCAGGAGCCTGGTCAGCAGCTCAGCCTCCCAGAGCCGCACATACAGACACATTACTGGAACGAGTACGAGGACGGCAGCGAAGCGGGCGATATGGATGGCGCTTATTACGTTTACTATCCTCAGGAAGACGAATCACAGCCCTCTGGCGTCAGGGCCTTTGCCAACATCCTGGCTGTCCCGATCGAGAAGGTGAAAGCTTGGATTCGCTTTGGCGGGCCCGGCAACGATTCAGAGCGGAGGCCGCTGCTTCCTACCCACGAGGGTGCCAATGGCTCAGCGGTAGACGGTGGCTACTTCAGCCATCCGCCAGGCTCCTCGAGTGCTCTCGCTCACCAGAGCAGTTCCTCCGACACCGACGAGAACGACGATGGTGAGGGCGGGCTCGCTAGCGACGAGGAGTTCCCGCGGGGATACGAGGCCCACTATGCTGCGTTCCCGTCGATCAACGACCAGAAGATTGCACATTATAGGGAGAATATGCTCTTCTGGGCCACCATCTGCTCCTTCGTCGCATCCGTCATGCTCCTGGCCGTCGCGGGGCTCTTGATCACGACCGGCCGGCACAAGCTGCGGGTCGAGGTCGACGCCGGCGTGACGGTGGGTGTGGTGGCCAGCCTCGGTTTCGCTTGCGCCGCTCTGGGCGCGTGTCTCGCCCGGCGAGATCCCATTGGCCTTGCGAACCACATCGCCGTGTGGATGATGTTTGTCGTGATTTGCGTGCTCAACGGAATGGTGCTTGTCCTTGTCATGGGCAACACGACGCTCTAAAGGCATGGAAAGTTGTCTTTTCCTTTTTTTTGGTTGGCATGATGGCGCCTTTGAGCGCAGGCTTCACAATGAAGGCCCCTTTCCGTGAAGACGGGTGGACAAGGGGTTTTGCGATTTCAGCATGCGCTGCATAGAACGGACTGCTGCTCAACGCAGTATGGCGAAGGCCCTGGCTAGGAGAGGGGTCCTTAATGAGGAGTTTTACGGCGAGCATCGTCACGGGCGGGCTCTTGATATCCTTTGCTTTCATGGAAGTTTGTCTAGAATTTAGCGTAACCCCGAGACCAGCATAATTGATCCTAGGCGTTTCAAAACGTCACCGTAAAAGTCCTTCATTCAGTCCTCTGGTGCTTTCGCTCAATTCCGGGTTCTAATCTAGATCCAGTTCCGTAAATCTGCTACTCACTCACTCCCACCGGGTGTTGACCAAGCCAGAGTTACCCTGGGGAGGGATGTTCGAATTTATCCGCCATATGGATGGCACACAGTAATTGGTCACGGAGCTTTACCTTGCGAGATCTTGGGGAAAGCGGGACAGATGGATCTAGACTTGCAGCACAAAGATATATATATATATATATATATATGTACATAATGAGCAGCTGCTGATCATCCAGGGAAGTATTTCCCGGTACACATCGTGACAACCACCAAAGACTCCCCCTCTCTGCACTGCGCCTTTGTACTTGGTGAGAAGACAAACGATGCAGCTCACCTCCCTTCTCGCACTCGTCGCGGCCGCGGCCCCGGCCGTCCTGGCCAAGCCGGAGCAGATCCGCGCCGTCACGAGTCCCGTCTTTCACTACTACCTGCAGGCGTATCCGAAGAACGGTCAGTCCAGCTTACATGGCCTGGCCTCCCCCCTTTTCCTCCTCATTTCGGACTGTCCGTGACAAACTGACATTGACCTTCCTTCTCCTATGGCAGCGTCCCTCGTGGTCCTCGGCCCGGAGCGGACGAGCGAGTACTTCGACATCGGCTCGTCGACGATCCGGTCGACCAACACGAGCATGTACATCAACGTCGGGGGCGAGAGCACCTCGTACAAGGCGCTCACCTTCGGCAAGGAGGCGACGACCAAGGCGTGGGCGCTGGAGGGGGACACGATCATCACGAGCACGGCGAGTTCGCTGGGGAGGCGTGAGTTTTGTCTCTCTTCCCTTTTTTTCTCTAGACCCTGTGCCCAAAAAAAGGGTTTATGGTCGTTTAGGGGGCTGACAGATTTGGATTATTGACCGGTCGCGCAGAGCTCAACTTTGTGGTCTGCCAGCTCGACTCGCAGTACTGGCAGGTGTGGCTGCAGACGGGCAGCGCGACGCCTGGCGGGACGTGTAGCAACTACCAGACGCTGCATCTGCCTTGTCTGTGCTGATATGGTGGAAAGAAGATGAAAAAAGGAAAAGAGGAAGTGGTTTATGTAAACGTCTTGTGTGGATGAGTTGCCAAGTTTTCTTCCGTGGAAACTGTTGGTCGCGTGGCGCCTCTTCAGAAACGGTCAACATTTTGCAAAAGAAATATGGACAGGAGACGGAGAGAGAATCGATGATGAAGAGTAGTACATAGCCCGCCAGCTGCGGTATTGTGAGCTTTGTCGTAAGCCACCGGCAATAGCTCCTCTCCTATGATTTGTGAAGCCTCTAGCTAGAATGATGAGTCTCCTCTTTCAGTTGAGCCCTCCTTGATTTGGTCTCGTGAAGGATGAGGTTGAACTGTACTATGTACCCAGATAAACCTGCTTTTGAGTAAGCCCCAGAATTTACGATGGTGCCGAGAAAAAAACACTCAGACAGACTGACTCTGTTCACCTAGGGGGTTTGTGAGAAGACAGCATGGGCTGCACATGTAAAGAATTCTTGAAGACGAGGGAATATAGCGGGATAAGCTCTCGAGGTCGGATGCCCCTACTTTGCTTTCTTGTCCACATACTCATGGTTCAATCTCGACCTCAAACTTCTTCTCGTCCCACCAATTAGCCCCCTCGAAGAACTCCCACGCCCGCTCGGCAATCTTGGCAGGGTTGAGGTTTGCCGAGTTGGGGTCGACGGGACCCCCTACGACAACGAGGCCGATGTGCACGCCCTGAGGTGTGTAGATCTTGCTCAGAGACTGCACCATGTTCTTTTGCGAGGCTTTCGTCGCCGAGAGCGCAAACAGCTGCGGGATGGGATCGATGGGGAGCAGGGAACTGGTGACCAGGAGGGAGGGCCGAACAGATTTGTCGCCCGAGTTCGCGAGCTTGAGGAGATGGGGCAGTGCCCAATTTGCGGCATCGTGGAGGGCGGTGCAAGTGATCTATGTTCCCTTGTCATTCACATGCTCCATCGCGAGTACAAACTTTGCACGATTACCTTGAAATCATACACCAGCTCATCATTGGTAAACTTGAACAGCTCCGAGGGGATAACCCTTGCCGCGTTGAAGTAGACGCATTCTGGCGGTCCGAACTCGCTCGAGACCTGGTTGAGCACACTGACAAACTTCTCAGAGTCTGTGATGTCGACGGCGTAGGTCTTGACTGTGGCTGATGGGGCCGCCTCTTCAACAGAGTGGCGATCTCGTTCGAGCCTTTGACTGTCTCTAGCAATCAGCGCAACGTTGTCAAACCTCTTGGCGGCGAAGACAGAAGCCACATTGCTCCCAATTCCCGGGCCGGAGCCTATCAGGACGAGAGGGAGCTTGGTGCGAGAAGTCATAGTTCGAAGCCGGGTTCAGGAAGACTTTCAGAACAAGTAGATACACTTCTAGCGAGACAAGTGATCACTTGGTTCAACACAAGCAGCTGGCCCCTCCGGGTTTAAGTATCCTGCGCTCTTCCAAACCGAGGAAAGACATCGGATTACCACAGCCTGGCCAAAGTTGCAACAAAGTGCCAAGAGCGGATTCATAGCGAACCAGTCTGGCAAATCAGCGTGGCAAAGGTGTAGATCTGATGTCAACTGCATATAGACGCTACTCGTCCGTACATAGGGCCGCACGGTGCAGGCCATGAAGGATTCCATGGTGCCATACAGAACCCGTCTGAATCCTACTCTCTTGGGACAAAAGAACTCGGAAGCGGAGGGAGCAGGCGGAGGGATGATGCTGAGCTGATTTTAACTCCGTACGGACAGCATTCCGCCGCGAGCCGCAACTCGGATATCTTGGCTCTCGACTTTGCAAGATAGGGTGATTGGTCATCGTGACATTCCTAAACATTCTATAAACCCAAAGAGGCAAGCGTCATGGTGGATACAACTTGCATACAGAGTAATCATGAGGAGAATGGGCGAATCGTCTAGTTTTGCTTCCAGGATTCCCATGTATTCGGGAAAGCCATTCGACGCAAACAAAGTTCATCTAATGCACATCGTCAGCAGTAACGCTTTTGGACGCCTCTGAGATCAGCACTTAGTCCGACACAGCGGAGGTAAACTCCACTCGGCGGCCGGTGCGGGTTGCACGGGAATTGCGGCTTGCCCCCAAGAGTACTAAACCCGGATGTGAATCCTCCGCTCGCTGCGGCCTGCAGCCACGCTGTAAGACGGGCCGCTCCACAGCAACAGTGATGTAACTCCGCGGAAGACAATCATGTCATCTGGAAGCCGACTCCTCACAGCATTCATTCCCAGACCTCGACATCAAGCGCTCGCTGTATGTACTAGATCGCTTTTCTCCAGAATGAGTTCCACAACGTCCGACGGCATGTTTTCCTGGCTCCCGGGAGTCCAGAAGCCTCTCATCGTGAGCGCACCCATGCTGGGCGCCTCTAATGGCACCTTGGCAGCCGAGGTTTCCAAGGCCGGAGGTCTAGGTAGGTTTTCATGGCTGATTTGAGGATACTCTGGTCTGCGCAACAATAGCAATTGACTCTTCCACGACGTGAAAAAGGCATCGTCCCGCTCGGCATGGACTTCACCCCCGGCGGGGCCGGCCTCAAGACCATGGCGTCCGAGCTTGCCACCGCCCGGCGCGTCCTGGGGCCCTCGGCGCCACTGGGCGCCGGCTTCCTCACTTTCCACGGCAGCGTGGGCCGCTTCGCCGAGTCCGCGATCCCGATGCTGAGAGAGCACAACGTCACGGTCGCGTGGCTGTTCGCGCCCGACCGCGACGCCGAGAACGCGGGCGCCGCGCCGCACGCCGAGATCATCGCGGCGCTGCACGGGGCCGGGATCAAGGCCATGGTGCAGGTGGGCTCGGTGGCGGCGGCGCGCGAGGCGGCGCGCGAGGGCGCCGACGTCATCGTCGCGCAGGGGACGGACGCGGGCGGGCACCAGTTTGCCTGCGGCGCCGGGGTGGTGAGCCTGGTCCCCGAGGTGAGGGACATGCTGGACGAGGAGTTTGCCGGCCGGGGCATCGGGCTCGTGGCGGCGGGCGGCATTGCGGACGAGAGAGGGGTGGCTGCGGCGTTGGTTCTGGGTAAGCGAGCGGCGAATCAGCGAGCACTTCGGTCTGCTGTTGCGTGTGCTGATGTCAAGTGGATAGGTGCGGACGCTGCTGTCATGGGAACCAGAGTAAGACAATACCCCGTATTTCCTAGGTCTCGCTCTACATGGGCATCTGGATGGAGGTGGCTGACTTGATCTACTAGTTCCTTGCTTCTGAAGAGTCTACGGCGGGAGGGCACTATCGAAAGGCCATCCTAGAGGGCAAAGATGGCGGCCAACTGACAGTCAAGTATGGGCGGATGCCTCATCGCGATCATTAGGGGGCCCAGGTTTGGCTGACAAGGCACAGATCTACCTTCCATGACGACATCCGGCAGACAGTTGTCTGGCCACAACTGTACGATGGACGAGCGATCATCAACAAGTCTTACGAGGAGCATGTCTCGGGCGTCACCTTTGAGGAGAACAGGAAGAAGTATCAAGAGGCCGTGTCTAGTGGCGATGGCACTCGTCTTGTTACGTGGTCGTAAGTTGAGCCCCCTGCTGCTGGCGCGAATTGATGTGTTATTTGATCCCTTCCGTGCCGGTCTTGAGACATCCAGGCATGAATGAATGAATGAATGAATGATCCCGATGATAACATGACGTTACAATTATAGGGGAACTGCATTGGGTCTGGTCAAGGAGGTCCTGCCTGCCGGAGAAATTGTCAGGAAGGTCAGGGAAGGGGCGAGGCAGAGGATCCAGAAGGTGCAGTCTGGCCTGTAAGAATCCGCAGGAGGAACCTGACGTAGGTCTTTCCGAGACTGAACAGGCTTGACTGGACTGGGACAGGGTGATTCGATTATTCAGAGTGCACCAACTTCTTGCGAGACAGAAATGCTGCTCCTCTGAGTTCAGCTCATGTTGGGCAGCTAGTCCTTATCAAGAGTCAGAAACCGCAATAACCGTCCCAAAAACAAGAATGAACGCAAATCAGCACAATTCTGCCAATCAGTCATCTGAAGCCGAGCTGTGGAAGCGGCATCGGTCTCAACAACGTCAGGTCTTTGAGCCCCGATCGTAACGTGCATTTACATCCATTCATTTCCTCACCTCTGACCCACAATGACACAGACTTGACAACCAAATGGAGCCTCGGGACAGCAGGGCTAGATGCCAGCAAACCTTCTGACAGGCCGTTGGCCCCGTTCCACACTCCGACTCATCACACCATCCCACCGACTGATGGTGTCCGAGTTAGGACTCACGGGAGCCAAGTGGCAAAACGCAAGGGAGTCGAGGGGGGAGGGTCTCCTGGAACGGCCAATGGGCTGTTAGTTGACGCTTTCGACACTTACACAAGGAGGGAGCCCACGGTAGCAGGGCACCACCATCCCGGACACTTTTGTTTCGAAACAGATTGTACCGGGACGAGGGTTTTCTCGAAATGGTGGAGTAGCTGCAGTAGCTGCAGGACTGGGATCCGTGAATCCGTGAGGGCTATCGACGCGTGGGGGACAAGAGTCAACCGTGGCTGGTGGGCGACAAAGCGTGGAATACCGTGGTGTGCCACGAGTGGCCACGAGGAACACCCGGTCCAAGCCAATGGATTTTGCTATTGGATGCGACAGCCTGCTCGAATTTCGCCTCATTGCATCACCGAGTCCGGGGCATTCCCCCAATTCATTCTCTTGCCTGTGGCCTGCAGTCCCTGGCGCACGGCGCCTATGACGCCCATTCTGGCGATCTGGGGACCTGCATGCGAGACAGGTCGAGGCAAGCACCAGTATATGTAAGTCGTCAATGACCCAAAAGCGCACAAAGGCGCTCCATTGAAAAGGCAGTCTGGGGAATCTTCTAGGGCTTCGATGGTGCCAACAGAGCGCTTGTTTCACGGGTTGGGCCGACGCGCAGCGCCAGCGCGCGTCAAACGTGTCAGTTTGGTGTTTGGCACACTATCGAGGACCCAATGGCAGCGGCTGCCAAGAGCTTATTGCATTTAGAGTGCAGCTCATCCCCAGCCACCACCTTATCGATAGCGCTACCACCAGGTGGCCGTCCCCGCAGACCAGAGGATCATCCATGTGTCTTGCTGCGCACCGACCCCTGCCTGCAGGATGCCCCGGCCACTGCCGGCCAGTAACAGCGGGCAAAACACCAAAGGGCCAGACGGCGTCGCACGAAGCTTGCATTGGTGTCCTGCGGGAGTCCGCCGCTGCTGCACCCCTCGGGCCACTCAGAGGGCCCGGCGCGGTGTGTCGCGGTGCGGTCCACGACCCCGTCTGCATACATATGGGCGGAGACTGCAAGTCGGGTGAGTCACTCTCTGCCAGTCGATCTCGACTGTCGGCGTTGTTGAGCGACACCACGGAAACGGGGGCCCCAGGTGGGCATTTTCGCCATGCAGACCTCGCGCGCAAGATTCGCGAACAAGAGGCGAAGGACCAAGAAGGTGAGGGATTATAGGCGAGGGAACAAGGGGAAAAGGAGGAGGCTGTCGAGTGATCGGGAAAGGGTATAACAGGTCCTCGGGGATGCCTTTGCCTCGGGCGTCAACTCTTCCTGTTGGATTATTTCTGTCTCTTGCGTCAAAGTTGACTGCATCATCATACTCAATCGATTTCTCTGAACCTGCACCTCGTACACATCAGAGGCGATGATATCCATTCCCATGAAGCGCAATTAGCCTCATTCGTCCTCCTTACCGCCATCTTCCTTCTCACTTGTCGTGGATCATCCTCTCTATATTTATTTTAGTCTCTGACGAAAGCGTTTCAATTATCCATCTTGCTCTTCAAATATTCTCTCTTGACTTACACGTCTCGACCACCGCCACATCTCCCTCTTGAATCCTCCTCCTCAACGACATGCAACAGCTATGGCAACACACCCAACCGCATTCTACTGCCTCTGGCAGGAAGAACGCATCCGTGAGAAGCTCTTCCAGCTCCTCCCCAGAGAAGACATCTGCTCCGTCAGATTGGCAAACTCGGCATGTTGCAACCTCGTTACCAAGCGCCTCTTCCTACGAACCCACCTGAACTTCACATCAAACACCTTCACCAAGACCAGCAGGATCCAGGCCCTCTCCCGGATCGGCCACCATATAGAACACCTTACCTTTTACTTTGCGCACTCCGAGGCCACCTTTCTTCCCCCTCTCATCCACCCGCTGACGGGCCGTGAGATCAGCTTCCTGTACACCCCTCACACATCCATGGGTTCGGTACTAGCGAGGCCCAAGTACGGAAACTCAGAGCTGGGAGACATCCTCACACAGCAATATCCCCCGCTGTTCCATGCCGCCACCAATGTCCCTTCTTTCATCAACGCCATGAAGCACATGCCCAACATGAGGCATCTTACCATCAGATGCCCAGGCCAGCAACCCCAAGAGCGGTACAGAAGAGACGTTGTCGACTATGCCCTCATCAGCTTGCGCATCTCACTGGAGCGTACCCCGTTGCACAAGCTCAGCAAGCTCTCCCTCGCCGGCGTGCATCCCTCATCCTTCAACTACCTGCGTCATGTACCTGGTTTCGGATGCATGCCCTCTGCAGGGAAGAGATGGAGACAGATCCGCAAGCTGTACATTGCGGTTGACTCCTGGGACTTTTACGGACCATCCCCGGGCCTGGATCACCTCAAGATTATAGACGACTACGTCCGCAACTTCGCACCCAACCTGGAGAAGCTCTCTTTCACGTGGCTAGGCCGCAAGGGTCCTTGCCCGCTGGCCCTTTCTTCGGATCCTCTGTTTGCGCCGCCTCGCAGCTCAAAGAAGCTCTTCAACGAGGTCACCAGCCCCATGAGCCCACTGCCCCCGGCACCAGCAAGGGCGCCAATCCACTTCCCTAGGCTCAGGTACCTCACCGTGCGCAACGCCACAATGAACGCGCCGCAGCTGAGGACCCTCGTCGCCACTCATCAGGCGACGGTCAGGGAGTTTGACTTTGAGAACGTCGCGCTCATCAGCGGCGGCAGCTGGGACGACGCACTGGCGCCGCTCATGGACCAGAACAATGACCACGCTAGTGACGTCTGGTCACGGCACTCCATCGGCGGCACCGCGTCCGAGGCGGGCAGCATCCGGCCGACCACATCCTCAAGTGAAGAGCCCGAGTTGCCCTCGCCATCTGCAGCGGTGGCTGCTGCTTCTAGGGAGCTCCTGGACCTCGATGTCGAGGGTCTAGAGTCCTTCCTCGGCCTCAGCGGCTCGCCTACCTTGATGACTGCTGACCGGTTTTACGAGGATGAGGAGGATAGCGGTCTGGCATCGGACATCGCAGCCGCCAAGGAAGCCAGTACCTCGTTCAGCACCAAGCTCAAGAAGAAGCGCATCCGGCGCAGGAAGAAGCACCGTAGGGACGACCGCGAGGGTGGCTCCGACGACGAGCACCGGTCCCGCCACCGGCACAAGCATTCCAACTCGTCCGGCGACGACCACCATCGCCGCCAGCGTTCGCGCTCCGCCCATCACGGCAAGCACCACCGCCGGCACCGCAAGGCTGCGTCGGCAGAGACGTTGCCCAGCGCACCCGCGGCGGCCTCGCAGCAGCACTCGCCGCCCCACCGCTTCGCGCACCTCACGCCCCCCTCGCACATCACCATACCCTTGCCGCCCGAGGAGGAGGGCGAAGACGACGTCCTGCTCCGCACGCCGACGCCGGCGCCGCTCAACATCTCGGCGCCCGTGCAGAACACGGACCCGCTCCCCGTGCTCCTGCAGCCGACGACATACGATCCGTCCTCCTCGGCGGCGGCGGCGGCGGCGACGGCGCAGCTAGACGACGGGCTGTCGGCGGTGCAGCGCAACATCGAGATGGAGGAGGCGCACCGGCGGCTGGCCGAGGACGCCGAGGCGCGCACGTCGGCGCTCAAGAGGGCCAAGGAGGCGGTGCTGATGAAGCTGGGCCGCGACTTCCAGCGCAAGATGGGCGCGGAGCACCACCACCACCATACCGCCGCCGTGCCTTACGGGCGGTGCGCGTCGCCGGACATCGGCCGGAGCAACAGTGGCTCCAGCGGGGCGCACCCGTGGACGATGAGGAGGCGGCTGTTCGGGGAGGCGCTCGGGGTGCTGGGCGGCGGCGGGGGCCACGACGACAGGCGGCCGAGCATGGAGAGTAACTCTGCGCTTGTGCCGTTGATGTTTAGCCGTGCTTGAATGAGACACGGGAGGAGGAGACGCAGGGTCTCATTTTTTCTTCATGTACACACATCTGTTGAAGTAGGTATGTGGAGCAGGGTGGGATTGGGGTTTGCTACCCTGTCCTTGGCTTGGTCATGCTTATGACTCTTTTAATGGCTTCTTTCTTTTTTTTTCTTGTCATGATAACATGTAGTTATGTCTTAAACGGGTTTCACGTTGGGGCTGGGAAATGAATATCATGAATCTTATTCTTCACGAAAAGCTGCCGTGTGTTCGCTTTCGCCTGCCTGCGGACGTATTATGCGTTGTAAGTTACGTGCCTCGGTGGTTGCATTCGGTGCGAAGCGGATCGACTAACTACCAGTGGGATGATGAATTTCCCTGTTTTGCCATACTACTCCACGATAATCAGACGCAAATAGGGTCTTGTGCCTCCATTCGGCTACCAAGAGCCGCTCAGGTACGGTACCCCTACCTTGGCAAAAGAGACGGTGGAAGAGAGTTGGAGCCGTTCTGGCGATAACGCCTTGCGTAGCTGGTGCCTAGGCTAGGTCTGTGCAACGGGAACGAAGGGTGCCGCCTGCATGCTGAAGCTCGTCAAGAGATCCCTCAGTGCTGACGATACACATCATTCCATCACCAAATGGTTGATTGATAAGAAGTCAAGCAGTTGGTTACTTCCGTTACCAGCGGTCAACTACGAAGTACTCCGTAAGCGAGCACTTGTTGGCAAATCCCTAGCGTGGCCACAGTGCCTGAATGAGGAAAACGGGCGGAGCCTGGCTGATGTTCGGCTGCCCGTTGTGGAGTTGGACCACAGCAGGATGTATGGGCAATACAATGGACCCAACAGACCGTTCCAGGCGGCTTATTAGTGTCTTAGTTAGTGTCGCGGGGCTGAATGAAGAAGAAGAAAGCATGGCAAGAGTTGGCAGGCGGTCAGGTACAAAGCCCGGACCGGTCGGAGCTGTGATCGAGAGATCACTTGCTGCTCAAACTTGGTCACCCCCTTGCCCCCGTCCTCCTGCTGGTGGCATGTAGGGGGATATCTTATGGCTTCGACGCCGGTCGGTGCTTGACGTCAACGGCGAAGAACACGGACCGCATTCCTCGCGAGGGGAATGGAAGTTGTGCCCGAGTCCAATCACTCGAGGAGAGTTTCGATAGATAGCGCATCCCGCAGTATTGGGTGCTAGCCACGGGAGAAAACGTGCACTTTGGCCTCCTCTCCCCCCCTCCACTCCAGCCAGTGCCTCGCTTCTCAAATAAAGTACGAAGGGTAATCAGATATGACCGGGGACACCCCGGTCGCACCCAACGAGGGCTGCCATTGGCCCGCAGCCAGTACCACTGATCTCGGGGAATATTGCCTGCCTGCCTTCCTACCTCTCTCTCGTACGCGAAGACCTGGTCCGGCCGCGCCGCCTGGGCGCTGCAAGCCAAGGTCTCTCGTGGACTGGCTACCTAGCGAGGGCCCAAGGAGGGATGCGTGGTAGGTAGTGGGCGCACACAATTTCGTGGGCCTTGGCCCTGGCGCTGGTATGGCTCGCTTTTCCATTGCCTTGGTTTTTGCGTTTCCCTGGCTGGTTTTCCTAAAGCGGGAAAAGGAACAGGTACCAAAGAGGGATAAGAAGAGGGTGCCGTTGGTGTAGAATCCCGCCCATAGCTCGGATCTAATATAGCGTGCGGCGGCGGCCCTTACTCAGTCGCGTGTGTTTTTGGGATACCTATGCGTGTGGGCAGAATGGGTGGGTGGATGGGGATGCAGGATCCGTCGGCCGCGAAACACCGTGTCCAATCCGCTGCGGGCGAACAGTGCGCCGCCGTCTGTCTGTCTGTCTGTCTGCTCCGTACAGAGCAACAGTACCTAGTTATCTGTTGGAGTCAATGAAGTGAGGTGCAGCTGGATGAGCGCGCAGAGCAGGTAGGTACCTCCTCCGTAAGGACATGAGACAGAGCTCTCAGTAAACTACCTATCCATTGGCCAAGCCAAGCACCGGGGCGCATACGAAGTGAGAAAATTGGTGCGGCGTCTCCATCTTTGGACGGGCGCCATGGCGCAAACCCGATGCACTCAGGATTCTCGATCTGGTAGGGCGGCTTGTCGATCCGCCGCGAGAAGGGGGGAAAAGCGAGTGGGAGAAGGAGGAGGAGACAGCACTGACCCCAATCACTAACCCGCTCTTGTCTTGTGTGATTTCGCAGTGCTGTACCTACAAGTAGTTAGATATGGATACAATAATTTAGGTACTGCCCATGCTGGAAGCTGGTGGAGGTGGGTGGGTGAGGATTGAGAGAGTGTGTCGCTGTCACTGCTGGCGTGCAAGAGTGCCGTGTCTAACTCGGTGGGCGTCTATCAGATTCCCGCTCCCTCCACTGAACAACCAGGCACTCCAGGCCTGGCCATCCACACACCCATCTCCGTTTCCCCCCCAGTCGTCCGCTTTTTTACGTTACTGCTTGGGAATCGGCCAATTCTAGACTACCGACGATCACTTCTGCTTTCCCACCTCTCGCCTCTCCCCATTCCCTCGCTGACAATCGCAGACGCTGCCTTTCCACAGCCCGCCAGCCAGTCCGCTCCAGACCTGCCGAGCTCTACCAGAGAAGCATCACGCAAGCTCGCCGTGCGCCAAGCCTCGTCGGAGAAAATTCCCTTCCGTAGGCCCTGGAAGCGTCGCGTCTTTTGCCAATTCGTCTCGGAGCAGAGGCAGGGAATTCTGTTGGGCGTTTCAGACACCTGTGTTGGAATTCCGAGAGGGAGGATCTTACTGCGCTTGTGCCGTGCGTGCGTTGCGTGTGCGTGTGTGTGTGTCCCGTTCCGTCTCCTGCGATCGGGGTTGGGAAAACCATCTCCACGACAGCAACCGGTCTCCTTCAACATCGACACCGCATCCCAATCCCCGCCGTCGAATCTTCCAAATCCTCCGATTCGACCTGCCCCGGGGTGCTGCACAACCAAATCCCGGTTCCGCGTCTTGATTCCGTCTCTGGAGTCGTGTAACGGCTGTCTCTGCCGTCGCGCCGTCGCACTACATTATCGATCATCGGAGCGACGATCTTTCTCCAACGAGAGCCTCCCTTCGTCTCCCACCCCCCCGGCGACCGCCCCGTCGCATCTCAACCACCGCCTTCCTATACACCGGAACCGTGTGACGACGCTTTGCCCCCGCGCCTAAGCGATGCCTTTCTCGACGGCCCTGCCAGAGTTTTCACAGTAACCTGGCGAAAATGAGGATCGCAATCCGCGAGCAGCTGGCCGCTCTCGTCGTCACGGCCGTCCTGATCGCCCTCGCCATCGTCTCGATCCCCACCTGGATCTACGTCAACAAGTTTGTCGTCGACGTCGAGTCCAACGGGCTGACCCTGACCGCGTCCCTCAAGGCTGCTAGGATCGCCTCCGAGATCGAGCTCATCCAGTCCAACTGCCAGACCATCGCCTCGCGTCTGCTCATCCAGCAAGGCTTCGAGTCCTATTACAATGGGAACCACACCGCCTCGAACTGGGGCCCTGCCAGCGATGATTTGAAATCGGCCCTGAGCACGGCCGGCGCCGCGCTCTACCAGGCCAGGCTCTATGCGCGAAACAGCTCTGGTCCCTCGTGGGGTCTGGTGAACATCACGGCTCCCGATGTGCAGCCCATCGAGCTGCCCGACCCGCTACCCGACGGAAGCAAGGCCTTTCTGGACAACTCCACCGACGGCTACCCTGCGGCTCTGTTTCCCAACATTACATATGTCGACTTGGGCTACCGGAGCCGTGCCGATCCCTCTGTCAATGTCTGGGCCGCCAATGCCTTCCCCGACGTCAGGCTGTACAACAACGGGGGGCTCATCCTCGGCCCTGTGATTGTCAATTCTTCCTTTGCCCTCGTCTCCCTGACAGTACCTGTCATGTACAATGCCAACCAGGACTTCATCCTTGGCTACATGACCCTGGTGGCCTCGGCCAGCTTCCTGCTGCGGATCCAGCAGTCCGCAGAAGGCCTGGGCAATACCGGCACCATGCTCATGATCGGCCCTACTACTCCGTACAACCGTTTCAACTCGTCCAGCCCCCCGAGCAATAACACGTACAAGCCGCCAAACAAGGAGACATTCGGCAATGCCGACGTGCGCTTCATCCTCCCTCCCTTGGCTCCCGCCGACTCCTCCGACCGTCATTCCCAGCACAACTTCGCCTCGGGCAGATACGACGACCCGTGGAAGGTCAAGCAGTACCCTGTGGTCCTCGACTCGTTCACGTCCCAGATCCGCGGCGTCAACAACGCCAGCAGTCGGTTGGATACGACAAACGAGGAAGGGCACCAAGTGTCCGTGGGCTTCGCACGGCCTCAGACCGGTCTCGTCCAATGGGTTGTCGTTGTCGAACAGGACAAGTCGGAGGCGTATACGCCCATCAACACGCTTAGAGACATCCTCTTGGGTTGCGTCTTTGGCACGGCAGGTCTGATTCTGCTCCTGGTGTTTCCCTGCGCCCACTTCAGTGTCAAGCCGATTCGCCAACTCAAATACGCCACGGAAAAGTCGGTGGCGCCGCCTGGGTACGAAGGCTTTGACGATGAGCTGCCCAGTTCTGGAACCCGGTCGCAGAGGTCGGAGAAGGGCTGGATTGTGGCCTTGAGGCGCAAAGTCGACAAGTATCGCAGGAAATACCTGGCCGACGAGGACCACGACCCAAATCGCCGCATCTTCAAGATCCCCGGCAAGGTGCCCGAGAAGAAGCACTTCATCACGGACGAGCTCACCGAGCTCACGTCGACCTTCAATGCCATGAGCGACGAGCTCTACAAGCAGTACGAGTCGCTCGACGAGAAGGTCGCCGAGCGGACCCGCGAGCTCGAGATCAGCAAGAAGGCCGCCGAGGCCGCCAACGAGAGCAAGACGCTATTCATTGCCAACATTTCTCACGAGCTGAAGACGCCTTTGAATGGTATCATGGGCATGTGCGCCGTGTGCATGGAGGAAGATGATATCGTGCGCATCAAGCAGTCTTTAAAGACCCTATACAAGTCTGGCGATCTGTTATTGCACCTACTAGAAGATCTATTGAGTTTCTCAAAGAACCAGATCGGCCACCAGGTCAGCCTAGAAGAGAAGGAGTTTAGATTAGGAGACATCCGGTCACAGGTGCTCTCCATTTTCGACAAGCAGGTCCGGGAAGGCAAGATCAACTTCAGCGTGGATTTCGTCGGGTCCGACGTGCTAGAGCAGAGCCCGAGTCCGGAGCGGGTGAGCATGGACCGGAAGCTGCCTGCGTTGGGCCCCGCGGGAATGGGCCGACTGAAAGACATGTGTCTCTGGGGCGACCAGCACCGCATCCTCCAGGTGATCATCAACCTGGTCAGCAACAGCTTGAAGTTCACGCCGCCCGGGGGCAAGGTCGGATTGAGGATACGATGCCTGGGAGAGGTTGAGGAACCGAGGGACGAGAGCAGGACGTCATCCTTCTCCAAGACCGGCTCCAATCGGCCGGGACGGAGCCGACATAGAATGGGGTCTTCGTCCACGCACTCGCAGAGCTCCAAGACGGGGTCGACACCGGCCACGCCGTTCAAGGGAGGAACTGCACTCTCCATCAACCCCATGGACCCCAAGACGACGGCGCATGTCCACACGCGAGAGCGATCACTATCGCCTCCGCCACCGAACGCCAAGTCGTTCCTCTTCGAGTTCGACGTCGAGGACACGGGGCCGGGTATCGCAGAGCACATGCAGGAGAGGGTGTTTGAACCGTTCGTGCAGGGCGACCTGGGCCTGAGCAAGAAGTTTGGAGGCACGGGTCTCGGGCTGAGTATCTGTCAGCAGCTCGCCGGTCTCATGGGCGGCCACATCACGCTGAGGAGTACTGTTGGCGTCGGCACTACCTTCATCATGCAGATCCCGCTCAAATATGTGAAGGATAGGTGAGCTCCTCCATCCCCGGAACTGATTCATGAAAAAAAAAACCAAAGCAGTCACTAATATCGGTTCGGAACCCACAGAGCCTCCAGTACTGCCTCGAGTAGCATGAAGTCCCGCCCGCCGAGCGTAGGGTCTGTCGATGATGCGAATCTTCGGCCGGCCATGGCCAAGCCCGTGACAGACGCAAAAACGAGCAACCTGCTCAATAAGCAGCCGCGTCTCGTCGGCCTCAGCCAGCCTTTCTTCGCGGCGAACCCGACCCCGTCGCCGAGCAAGGAGGAGCAGCTGGCCGCCATCGACCGCGCCATGGCCAACAAGGCCGGGCAGGGCAAGCTGCGGGTGCTCGTGGCGGACGACAACTCGACCAACATCGAGGTGGTGAGCAAGATGCTCAAGCTCGAGGACATCTACGACGTGACCATCGCCAAGGACGGCCAGGAGGCGTACGACCTGGTCAAAGCCAACATGGAGCAGAACCTGCACTTTGACGTCATCTTCATGGACATCCAGATGCCCAACCTCGACGGCCTGCAGAGCACGCGCCTGATCCGCAAGATGGGCTACTCGGCGCCCATCGTGGCCCTGACGGCCTTCTCCGAGGAGAGCAACGTCAAGGAGTGCATGGAGTCGGGCATGGACGAGTTCCTCAGCAAGCCCATCCGCCGCCCGGCCCTGAAGCAGGTGCTCAAGAAGTTTGCCACCATCCCCGAGGAGCCCGAGACGGCGAGCGTGCTGACGCGCAAGACGACGCCGGACAACAAGTCGCCGACTACGGCGGCGAGGCCGCCGACTGCTGCCCCTAATGCTCCTCCTCCTCCGGCTTCGACGGGAGCAGCACCGACTGTGGTCGGTAATGGTGGTGGGGACGGCGCCGTCGTCGCGAACGGGCCCACGTCGACGATCGTGGGCAAGACGGATCTGCCCAAGGTGTCGACCGTGGAGGACATGACGGTCAACGGTCCGCAACCGGCGCACACCAACGGCGCGCCGCTGCCGCCCTCCTCGCCGCCCTCGCCCAAGACCGTACCTCGGGCCTGAAAAGCTTTTTCTTTCTTTCTTTAGATAAGAAAGCGCAGCCGTTATTCTACATATATGACGAACACGAGATACCCCCCTCCCCCCCCCCTCAGCTACGATTTCCGTCTCCCTTTTCTTGTTTTGATTTTCTTGTGTATACAAACCCCAACCCCCAATATTCCGTGTCACACTTCCACTCGTACACACGCGTGCAAAGAAGACCACTATCAGGTCTCTCACTCTTCATCCCGATCTGCCTTACGGATTTTGAATCTATATGCAGATCTCGCCTCGGCAACGGAGGAAATGTCGCTGGAGGGCCGCTCCATCAACAGCAGCAGACGGGTGGGGTGGCATAAACGGGACTGCTCTCTACTGGCATTGTAATCTTCTGTCTTGACCACTTAGGGTGGATTTCCATAGGGTTTTGTTTTTCTCGGTTCTTGGTATACATTCCGCGGTGTTCAGGGGGTACTGGTCGGATTTTTGTGTGCAAAAATAGCATGGGACTCTGCGCGAAAAAAAGAGATACGGGCAAAAGAGCTGCTATTTATGTTTTTTTCCCTCGTTCTTCTCATATACGGGGGCTTTTCTTTTATGTTCGACCGCTGCTTGGCCCGGATTCATATAAGGGAAGGCAAAAGACAGTCTTTTGCTTTTGGGACAGCCAATCTAGACATCAAGGGACAGATGCAAACAAAAAAGTCGTTATATTCCCTACCTCTCTGTGCCCATGGTTCACTCTGTCTGTGTCTTGTCCCCCCTCCCCCCTCCACCCCCGATTCTCTGTCTGTCTACAGTATTTCATGCGATCAGTACGAGCGAAAGGGGGACGACCTGACACTGTCGTTGGAGTAAACAAAGGCGGGTGGGAACAACACGATGTCGAGGTAGGATTAGCTGGCTGTTACATACAAAGCTTATTACAAGCGTAGTCAAAACAGCAAGAGAAGATAACCGTCGTCCCTTTCATCTTTACGCTGCTCATAATTTGGCTGGAATGAAGTTGAAGAAGGCATGCGGCTCAAATTGAAGGGTGTTGTATGATTGGCTCAAGTGGTCTATCCGGTTGGTCGCGATCTTGGGCCGAAAATTTTGAGCCTCAAATCCCAAACCATGTCTCGAAAGTGCGAGTCAGGCATGGATTCAACGGCAAGTCATGCACAACAAACTTTACAAATAGCACACTCCCAACGTACAGACTGGCATAAATCAAATCTACGTACGACACAAGGGAGAGACGAATAAAATCCAAAATGTCACAGGCCGGAAGCAAAAACAAAGACGCTTATGAGGGCCAAAAAGACAAAACAAAAAACGTACAACACCAGGCATTCGCTGGTCGTCACCGACCCAACTACTACTCCGGCGATTGGCAGCTTATCTATGGGAGAGCGGACGGGATCCCGAGTTCTCTACCATCTATGGTCGTACGTGAAAGAATACAGTTGTAGTTGAGTATATAGCCCCCTTGTGTAGTGGAGATCTTAGGGCAAGGCTAGTTAAGCCCAGGGTCCGCTCATACCATTCCATTCCTCTTGGGACCAAGAGGACTGTGGATCTGATGAGAAGTTCGGTGTTACTGACAAGGCCAAGGCATGCCGAGGTACCTAGCTATAGTCTAAGTCCTTCTAATTCAGGTCTCGATGTCCAACAGAACAAGTGGCCAGCAAGGTTCTCCGGTGTTCGCTTTCACTGAGGGAGAGTTGTGTCTGATCACCCACACGTATATGCTTTTCCCCAGGACTGGGCCTCCAGATCTCTTACCTGAAAGCTAGGCCTCGATCCGCTAGCCCATAAATGAGAAGGTTTAGAATCGCAGGACTATAGCGCTCCCAATATGATGGAAAGGAAGGGAGGTTCGAAAAGAAGGGAGGTTCGTTTCTGAAATCGTCGAATGTCAGACCTGAGAGCAAATCTTCTTCAAGCAAAGACCACAACTCACGTTGTGGAGGCAGGGATATGGTCACATTTCATGTTCACTAATGACACCAACGAAGCTGAGCTTGAAAAAATATATGTATTCGATCCGTATAGCAAGACGTAGTAAAAGCCAAAACAGCCGTGGGAAATTTCATCCATCGCTGTCCTACCCAGTCGTTGGTTGATGGGCCACCACAAACGCCTCAGGCCTTGCCAGGACCCGATTTCAAAGACAACCTCTCCCATGCCCATTACCAAAAAGCCCGTCTCGATCTCGAGTTGGCCTAAACAGAGATGCGATATGCCAGACGATGATCACAAAAAACGCCGATGTATGTGGATTCCAACCCCGCGTCGGAAACCGGTTCCAGGCGTTGATCATCCGCTCCTCCAAATCGAAGCGTGTAAAAAAACCTCAAAATCCTCGTACTGGAAAACCCCTAGGTCAACTCATGCGGAGGCACGGCGAGGGTGAGGTGCCAAGCTCCCCATGTTGAAGCCTTGCACCTGCAAAACATATCGAGACTCCTCAGGGGGCTGATGCAAAACAAACGTGAGTACAAAAGCAACAAACGACATCGCAGAAGGTATCCGTTGCAGGGAAAGTGAAAACAAGGCAGAAAATGCCAGCAGAATACATGCGCCAAGCCTCCGTGTCCTTCTCACTAGGACAGAAAGCTATGCAATGCGCTTGTATGCCGGTCATAGAGAGTCCACAACGCCAATGGAAACAAGAAAGCAAAAAGACTGCAAAGCGTGGGTTGGAAAAGCAACCAGTTTCAGCCAAGGAGCACAGAAACCAGAGCGGCGCGCATGGGAGGCTCCAGAGGATTCACTCAATTTCCATGCGCGCCGCGATGTCCTCGCTCATGCCACGCACAGGGCTCTTGCGACGTTGGTCGTCGTCATCCTCCATCATCTCGTCGTCCTCCTCGAGGTCGTACCCGTCGTCTTCAAACTCGTCATCGAAGCGCGAGTAGTCATCGAAGTCACCGTTTCGGCCGCGGTTCCACATAAGCCCATCGTCGGCAAAATCATCATCGGACGCTTCCAGACGGTCGGCATACTTATCGCCCAGCCAGAAACGGGCGCGTTTGTTCGCACCTTCAGCATCAAGAGGCGACAAGAGATCATCGTCGCCATCCAGACCTCGACGTTTGGCAGAAGCAGAGACGATGCCACCTGTGGCGGTGCCCCTCGGGTGCAAGCGAGGACTGTGGCTCATCACAGGGACGCCGCGGACATAGAGGTAAGCGACACGCTTCAGGTTCTTGTTGAAGAAGAAGTAGTGAAGCGCCCAGATCGCGCCCTCCTCTTCGTCGAAGGGGTCATCTGACGGCTGCCAGGAGAAGACATTGCAATCCTTAAGAGTCATCTCCTTATCGATCATGGCCCACATCTGCGGACCCCAACAAGGCGCCGTGGCGGAAGCCGCCGTGACGCTCACAGCGCCCGAGGAGCCGAAGCTGCGAGATATAGAACCGTCGAATGAGAGCGGATTGGGCCTTACGTTTCCTAGAGTACTGTCAATATTCGCCATGACTTTGCCCAGATTCCGCTCTCTCTTAAAATCGGTAGGCCGCAGGTTATGCGAGAAGTCGTAGTCGGAGTGTGAAGCATTCAAAGTCGCAATGAGGTAAGCAAACGTGCGACGACTAGAGATCTCGGCGAGGTTGCCAAACGGGCTAGAGCGCGACAGATTGAGACTGGCGGCCATCTCTTCGCGCTGCGGAGGGCTCAGACTGGCGCCAAACTTGAGCAGAGCGGCATGCTGTGATTCGAGCGACTTGTCAATATTCTTGTACAGTTTCTTGTCCGAGCCGGCAGCTTTGGTCGTGTAGAGGTCGCAACCACCAGTAACGTGACAGTCTGGCGTATCGAAGTTGAGAGCGCTCGTGACGATGTCGAAGTCGCGAAGTGGTAGAAACTATGACGATGAATATTAATGACAACTCTCAATTGCGTAGTTCAGATGCGGCTGCACTCTGCGCAGCCGAATGACGTGGTCAATGGCTTACCTTCATCTTGGCGGTGTTGGCGGGCTACTGAAGCCAAAAAAAGTCGGAGATGATGTAAAATTGGCAGACAAAAGGCAACGATGAAAGCGATGCGACTGGTATAGTGCAGAAGTGCGATAGAAGCGGTATCGCAAGGTTGATGCGCGATGCGCCGCGGGTCGGCCGAAGCTGATTGCCCGCGCTGGAGCAGATGGCGGATGACGTCCTAGAACCGTCGCCGGTCGGAGCGAGAATGAACTGAAATATGTAGCGATCGATGTCTGGTAATGCGTCTCAAGTCGTATCTTCCAGAAAGAGGAAGGATGCTGGTAAGAGTCGCACAAGCTGGAGGCCTTGGAAAAGAGAGTTCGATCGCTGGGATGAGGAACTACAACTAGACGACCTGATGGCGTCTAGCAAGCAATCAAGGCAGCAGACATATCGTGGATTCGAGGATTCGTGATTGTGGAGATGACTGATTAGGTGGTGTTGTTGAGGATTGAAGTAAAGAAGGACAAGAGGGCAGAAGCACCTAAGTATGAAGCAGAACGCGGGATGCGATTGCGTTCGGGGGGATGCGACGACGTGGATGGATGACCGGTCGGAAGGTTGCGGCAGCGGGGATCATCTGCCTGAGTGGTACGAAGCGGGTTAGTCAGTTGGTAGGGGGGGCCATGGGGGAATGGTGCTGTTTTGGCGTGGTCTCTTTGGAGCAGCAGCCGGGCTTGGCTGCTAGAGGAGAGGGACCAAGTCATTGTCTGACCAAGTTTCCCAGACATACTAGCACCACTCCGCCAGACAATCCAACGGCCAGGCCGCACCATACCTGCGGTCTTTGTCATAGCCGTCCGCGCAACTTCAGCCCGTTGTCCGCTCCCTTCGCAATGAGCGAACCACCCGATCCGGGCCCTCCTCCACGCAAACACGCCGGTGCGTCTGCGTGCTGCGTCGAGTCGCCAGCATTGGCGCGGGGGGGGCACTGACCCGGACATGACTGGCACACTCTCTCCACCCGAACTCACGCCAACAGTTCCCCACTCTTATCATCAGTACATCTCCAGCTGGGACGATAGCGCAATCCCGCAGAGGAGGAGGTGTGGCAGTAGAGGAGAGATAGCCGAGCTTAGGTACCTAGGCCGTTAGTGATCAGACGAACGCGCCATGACGAATGGGATGCCATCAAAACACCACGAGTAGCTGTCGCGCACCGTGGGCAAACGCAGCGGAAACTTGAGCTTGCAATCGGAAACTCATCACCAAACATGCGAAACGGGTATCCGTGTGAGGATCATCAGTGATTGTTCATTTCGTGCATCGATTCGTCTTGGCGATTCTTCTTGACTCGCTCTGCCCCTGCCAAAGCGACACGACTCGCTGTCTGCTCGTCTTGGCCCGGCGAGAGTCGATATCGTGGTATCTCAACTAGAACGTGCATAGCACCCATTTCATACAAAAGAAGAGGTTGTTTTCCACCTCCAAATGGGACAAATATGCCATAGCAATGTCAGCATCTCTTGCCGTTTCCTCTTCCCGATGCTCACCCTGCTGCGCTCTGCCGCGGACGTTTGGCACCGGGTGCCCTCCTCCGAGACCGTCACATTATCCCCGACGTCTTGAGTGCGTTCCGTATGTCTTCCGATTCCTGTAATCCCGCGAGATCGTGTTAGCCGTTGTGTCACGGACACGGCGAGGTCATCGCTCGCGCTCCGGCTACACGAGAAAGAGCTCGTTCGGCCTGTAGGTAGTGGAGGGGCACGGATGTCTGTCTTGATACATGGTATCTCTACATGATCTTTGTGACTTCGTCCTCAACCTGGGTGCAAGGGTAGTCACGTCAGCGATGAGAGGGCCATGGATACCAACAGGGTCAAGAAATTTCATCAGGAAGAGGAGAGGACGCAAAGTCATGTAGACAAACAACACGGGAGAACGATTTGTTTGTCGGGCAGTTGCCGCACCACTCACCTCCATATCCTCGAGCGAATCTTGCTGTGAGATGCACCGCAACACGTTCTTCTTGCTGCTCTCTTGCAATTCGCCGGCCAGGAGTAGCTCGTCAAGGATGTAATATGCCTTCGTAAAGGAGAAGATGATGTCTAGCTCGCAGACATTGCCGTAGTATTTGTCCATCTGCTCGACGTAACGATGGATGATCTCGAGGGTGATGAGCTCATTATCGTCAGAGGCACAGCCTGCGATGAAGAAGAGCGACGCATATCGTCGATACACTATCTTGGTGTCTGGGACATGGCACATCCGTCAGCAAACGATTCCGCCATAGGGTTACCATCCGCCCAGTACGTCAGGGGCAAGTGACCTCACCTTTGTATTCCAGGAAGTTGCACATCCGAGTGCGGCGTGCCAGGACGAGCTGCGTCACATCCTTGACAATCTTGGCCTTCTCCTTAGGGGAGAGAGTGGTGAACCATTTCGCAAGGCGCTGTCACACGTGTATTAGGCGATTGCACTCTGGGATGCTAGAGCATGCGGTAGGCGGTCACTTACGACCTTGCCCTGACGAGAGAGCAGGATTAGGTAGCTGGTTCGGGAGCGTTAGTTGACCGAGAAGCTGTGGTGAGGCGCAGAGCGAGCTTGCATACTTGATAGGCATGGTGGACAGTCACATCCCCCGATGCGATGCGGAAGGGGAGAGACGGCTGGTGGTTTGGCAATGAGGTTTCGTTGTCAAATTTCTTGATGCTTGCGAGGGACATGTGGGGGGAGGACAAGAAGCCAGCATGGTCGGCCACGAACGAACCAGAGACGGTAGCGCCCTGCAGGTAGTGTGACACCCCCTCTGGACCTGGTTAGTCCAGTAGGCCCAATCGCGGAACTCTAGGGATTGGAGATCACTCGTCAAAGCTGGAGATCATAGTGGGGGTTTCCAGCCTGTGATCGGGATTCTCTCTCTTTCCCTACTTATCAATGATAGCAGCATTACATCGGTTTACTCGGCCTGAGGTCTGGCCGTGATGGAGATATCCGAGTCTTGTCTTCTGCCCGCAGTCGTGCTCTAAGAGGTACCTACTAGGTAGACTACCTACAGGTTCGGGTGCTCAAGCAGTATCGTTCCGAAACCAGGCGGCGCACATAGCTTCTGCATCTCCGAAAGCCTCGATTTAGTGACTTTTAGCCCGTCGAGCCCTCAAGCCGCGGGCAAAAACAGAAACCCAGACCTGGAGCACCCCCCGGAACGATCTGCCGATCTTGTGTCCAACACCACGGTCATGTCAAGGCTTTTACTACTACATCAAAGTATAGGCTGTATCTCTTCTATTCTGCAGACTTTGCAAACTACCTTGGAAAACTCTTCTCTTTCACCTTGAACATGTGTGTTTGAACTTGCGTGCTGAGCCCTCCAATATCACTCTGATTAAGGCTGCAACCTCCTCTTCCTTCGGATAAGGGTCCAGACATGGTCAATTAATAATAATCTCTGCTTCCCGAACCCCACCCCGCCCTACTCTCGTCGCGGACTGCGAGCGGCAACAAAAAGCGGTTGGCCCCCAGTCTTCGTCCCTCGGCGAATTCTGTGTGATATCAATCGAGAGAGAGCAGACGCAAAGGCCAGGCTCTCCTCCTGACATCGTGCACAATGACGCAACTCGTTTTGTCGACGGGGTAAGCGCATCTCGAGCCCCTCCGGCTCTGCTCACATGCTTGCGCTCGCGCGCACGGATGCGATGGTTACTAATTTTCTTTTTTCCCCCTCACCAGGAACATCGTCTCCGGCGGCCCCTCGATTATCCGCAAGCCAGGCGCATACCGGTCCAATCTCGAGCTTACAAACTCCCTCCGGAGTAACTTCCTCGCCGCCCAGCAGGACTATGCCGAAGCCATCACCAACGGCAATGGCAACGGCAACGGCCACTCGGCCGGCGAGGAGCAGCGATCCCGGCGCACTCCCATCTCGATCTGGACGGAGAGGGACGCCTCCGGCGCACTCTACATCCCCCGTATAGACTGGGGAGCAGCCGGCTTGCAGGAGGAAGCGACACAGTACGACATCACCGTCAAGCTTTTCTTCCTGCCCAACACCCCCGTGGCCGAACGGGCGCAATACGCCAAGACCGCGCTGGATCTCGTGCTCAAGGAACTGAGGGTACCGAGTGTCGACCTGCTCATTGTCTCCTTCCCTGGCATGTCCTTCGACGGCGACTGCGAGTGGGAAGCCGACAAGATGAACTCGGCACAGGGGAATGATCAAGAGGAGGCCGCTACCTGGCAGATCTTGGAGGACCTACACAAACAAGGCCTCGTCAAGAGGCTCGGAATTGCCGAGTTTGGTAGCGAGAAGCTGTCGCGCTTCCTCAAGACGGTCTCGATCCGCCCCGAAGTCGACCAGATCAACATCAAAGATTGCTGCAATGTGCCCCCTCCTTTGACCAAACTGGCCAAGGAGCAGGGTATTGAGTTGCTCGTGCACAGCGACTGCACCGACGTTCTTCCCAAGGGCACTCTTCGAGAGCTTCTGGGCCAAGGTTTCCAGGGCGCTGGTGTTCTCGCCGACACTCTGGTTGATCAGGAAGACGATGCTGCCCATGACGGACTAAAGGGTGATCTGTTGCCGGAATGGGTCATCAAGTACACTGCAGTCGTCCGTGATCGGGGCGTCATCGAGAACAAGGGCTACTTTGCAGGGGCGGCTCTTCTCAGTTCTTGATGAGCCTCCTTGAGATTCCTCGCTGTGAGCATGGAGATGCCGTGAGAGGCGCATCCCACATTTCAGATACCACATACTTGCATATTTCGGATTCGTTTAGTGGAGGCGAGCGTTTGCATTTATTCTCTTTTGGATGCCATCAAACAAGCGGCTTCTTTGGGTATGACCACCATAATTGTCTACAAAAGTAGTGCTAGAACGAGAGAAGTGGACGAGAGCTGCTCTGCAGACGGCTATGCGTCGTGTCCCGTACCCAGAATATCATAGAGATCATCCCAGCATACTCCTCTTGCGCCCTCTCATCCTGACCTCTTCGAGCTTCTTCAGCACGGGGCCCGTCTGCTTGAAGGACTCCTTGTACGCCTGCAGTACTTCGTCGAACAGGCTCTCCGCCCTGGGATGCGTGCTGCCGAATGCCCTCTCAAGTACGTAGAGGTCGACAGCTCTGTCCTCGTCAGACGTGCTCTGGCTGGCCAGGCCGAAATCGATCACCCAGATCTCTCCGTCCAATATCTTCTTCCCCGCATCTCCATTCGCCCCCGCCGAGCTCTGCGGCAGCGGCTTGAGCATCATGTTACTCGTCGTCAGGTCGCCATGCACCACGCCGACTTTGTGAATCGCACCCACGGCCCGCCCGACCCGGCGCATCAGCCCCGCCAGCTCCTCCGGATCCCGGCCCTCCTCCGCCTCGAGACTTTCTGAGCTGCCCTCTCGCTCGCCGCTCTCATCCGCGTCTTGTCCTGTAGCCGGCGTCGTCTTCTCCTCGCCCTCGTCCACGGTGCCTTCCCGCGGGGCATCAGCACCCCTCTTCCTCTTGCCGCCGCTGCTGCTGCCGGCCCCCCGCGCCGCCGGCGGGCCCAGCCACTCGTTGACGGCGGCGCGCACGGGCCGGCCCTCGATCCACTCCATCATCATCCACCCGGCCGCCTCGTCGACGGCGTAGACGGCCGGGACGCGCACGCCCTCGCGGCGGCAGCGCGCGAGCACGCGCGCCTCGGCGAGGATGCGCTGGCGCGTCAGGCGGGCGTCGAGGACCGGGTGGCGGTAGGGCTTGGAGGGGCGGTGCTTGAGCGCGCAGGGCGTGCCGGGCGCCAGGAAGGTCGTGCGGTAGAGGCGGCCCTCGGCGCCCTGGGTGATGAGCTCGGGGCTGCTGGCGGAGGGGTAGGTGAGGATCTTGGGGAGGGGGAAGGGCGTCGCCGCCGCTGCCGGGTCCGTGGTGGCGGGGCTGGTCAGGCTCGCGGTCGCCATTGTGGCGGGTTCGTTGGATGCGATGTCCTTTTCAGAGCTTGTGTTGTCCGGTCTGGGGTGTCAGGCGGGTTGCGATAGTGGGACCCCAGATCTACTCCAGACTCGAGAATGGCGTCACGATGTGCTTCAATCCAAACTCCGAGGTGCGATGCGATATGCTTGGGATTTTTTCGAGGCGGGGTAACTAGATTGCAGCAGCCCATCGATAAGCTCGTCGTGGATCCGTGGATGGCAGCCCACCCGTGGATACGCTGTCTGTTAGTGAGGGTATCTGATTCGACAGGACGCAACACAGCTCACACTGGCCCCCTAACGGCGCAGGAACGGGTGCTGCCGTCGGGGGCGCATGAGTTGGGAGGGCATGCATCAGTGCATTGATGTTGGGCACTTGCAGCCAAAGAGGTCCCTCGCCCACGCACCCATCTCTTTCCCGTCCCTCTGGGTTTTCCCCAAGCCAAGGACTGAACGAACGAACACCTCCATCAACCTGCATTCTGCACTTTCCACGTTACACATGCGGTGGACTGCGAGGATCTCAGGATCTCCGGTTCACATCTCTCGAGTTCGTCCGTCGCTAGGTAAATCCCATCCCGGACAAATAGTGTCCAACATGGAATTTACCCAGCCCCCGAGCCCCCCCTACCCCTCGCCCAACATGTGACGCTTGAGCTGCAGCTACAGGGGTGTCGCACACTGCTCGGCGGGCTAGCGGCCAATGGACACGCCTGAAAGCGCGGTGAGAGGAGACGCTCAGTGGAGCAGACGATGGCCGAGTCGGGAAGTCGCCAGCATCTGGCAGCGGGTGGGAGTGATTGACACTGCATCACATCAGCCCGCCGCTTGTTGAGCATGTAGTCTATATGCATGTGCTTTCCACTTCTTCCGCCCGCTCCTTTCCCTGTTTGTCGTCATCCAACTCCTCTTCTTTCGACTGTGCTTTCCCTGCTCGATATCCCGTCTCCAGAGCCCTTACAAGACCCAAAAAATACGTGAGAGAATGCCCCCAAGGAAGAGACGTCTATGATCGCCGCACCGCCATGTCCAGCTCGTCGACCCACCAGTGGACCATCATCCTCGTCTTGACCGCCATTCTGCTGTCCCTCGTGGTGACCTTCCAGGTGCTCTCCAAATACGGCGCTGCCTACTTTGCGGCGCCCAAGGAGATCTCGACTTTTATTGACTCGATCGACTCTTCAATACAGGAGAACGAGAGCTATGACAGCGATGTCGCCAAGGTGCCCCGCCTCGAGGAGAAGCTCCGCCTGAGCCGTCTGCTACGGGAGATACAGAAAGGCGGCGACGACTTGCGAGAGTGCCTCAACGGCCTGCTGCTGTCAGAGGAGGACACACGCCCCAAGATGAGCGCGAGGATACTGTGGGCGTCCAAGAGGGCCGATCTTGAAGAGAGGTTACGCAGACTCGATCTGCTGCGCATGCGCTTCCTCGTCATCTACATGAGCATTGTCGCGGCCACCACCACCGCGGCTGCCGAGAAGGTCGAGAAGAGCGCATCGCCCAAGGACCCGGAGAAGGCAGCGCACCACCCTCCCGCGAGGCAACACTCAATGCCTGCGGGACTGATGGAGGGCATCAAGCGCAAACCGCCTCTGCGCAGGCTCACGACGCAGGCCATGGGTCATCACGACTCTTCTGAAGGAGGCCACCGCAGGGGTTGGGCTGGCGTGGTCCAGGAGCTGCAGATGTCGCCTCTCATGCACAAGCGGCATGCCTCCATCGAGATGGCCATGGCTCAGCCGCCACAGACGCCCTGACGACTCTGCATTCTCGCGATTGTATTTCTCTAGCGTCTTCCATTTTCCGGCCCGTTCAACTTGCATTGCCCGAGCAGTCCCATCGCTGCTCGGCTACCACTTGCCAACCCTCCAAGGCAGGTTATAGACCTTGCGAAGAGGATTACACTTCAGCATCGCCGGCCATTAAGACTCGGTCACGGAGTTACGAGACACAAAACTGAGTTTGACGAGTTTGACGAATTGTATCATGAAACATGTCGGTGTCCCTTTACGGAGCCTCGGCAGGCAAGAGAAGCGATGAGTTTATGATGAAAAACATGAAAACGAAAAACACCACGAGCAGTTTATTTACTTTTTCCCGGCATGGTGGGCCATGGTCACTTCACAGATACCCCCGTTCAGCATCCCGATTGCTTCATAGTTCTGTTGCTATAACACTTCACTTACATTCCCAACCCATGTCTTTATGAGCACTTGTGGCAGTTGATAAGAATCCAACTGTTACTATACACAGTATGATATGCAAGGATCTCGATGTGAACTTAATCCGAAATTTGTGGTGGTTTGACAAAACCCCGTGAACTGGTGTACAGGTTAACTCGTTCCAGAGAGGTCCGGCATTATGTACTTTTTATTGGTCCTTATATCTGGTTTTTAAGAGTAAATGTATGCGTATGGTCATCAATGCTTGGCATCTGGCCCTGTGCCGTTCCTCTCGCCAACTACAGCATGGTTAGAAGACCCTCAGAAGATAAGGGATGGAATGGCTTACCATCCAGAGCGACCAAGAACCTGCTCACACAGTTGTAGCAAGCAACCTAGCCCAAGTCGTCAGCCGAATTCCAGGTCAAGCAGAAAGAAAGAAAAAAAAAAAAAAGGTACCTACCGTAGCCGTGAGCTCCACCACCTCCCTCTCGTCAAAGTGCTCCCGCACGGCCGCAAACGTCTCATCCCTGACCTGGACGTTCCTCGTCATCTCGTCGCAGTACACGAGCGCCGCCCACTGCCGCGCCGTCAGGCCGCCCGCCCCGGGCCTGCCGGACACGGTCAGCGGCTCCGCGGCCTTGACAGCCTCCATGTCGGCGTCGGCGACGCCCGCGGCCACGGCGAGCGGCGCGTGGTGCGCCCACTCGTACCAGGCGCGGTTGACGACGGCGACGCGCGAGATGGCGAGCTCGCGGACGTCGGCGGCCAGGGCGGTGCGCGTGCGCACGGCGCCCAGGAAGGAGTTCCAGCCGTCGGCGACGGGCGGGGAGTGCAGCAGCGTCAGGTCCAGGGGCTGCAGGGGCCGCGGGGCGCGGCGGGCCTGGATGCGCTCGACGATGGCGGCCTCGTCCGGGGTGGCGGGCGCGGGCGGGTTGGGCGCGTAGGGGAGGCGCATCTTGGCGGGCGTGGAGGTGGTGAGGGCGCGGGTGAGTGTGAGGGTTGATGGTCTGGTGTGTGGTGTGCGCAGGAGGTGTGAGATGGAGCGGCGGGTGAGCATGCCCTTGTTCTCGTTTGAGAAGAGTTATGAAATGTAGGAGTACGTTGTTTTCTTCGAGCACGGGCGGTTGAAGTTTGAGTGTTAACTTCATGCACTTTTGCTCCATCTTTTTCCCGATCTTCGGAAGGTCGGGGCTCGTACGGCAGTTCGATGCGGGGGCGGGCGTGTGCCGTGGGCTGGGCCCGTGGAGCGGAGCTTACAGCGTGGGCGGCAGAGAGTATTCCCGGCGGTCCACTTCGAAGGTTAAACGCTCAACCAAGCATTGAGGCGCAAATTGGAAAGTCTCTTGGGTTTCGCAACTTGCAAGGACGGAACATGCTCTGAATTCAAAATTTGACAGGCTCTCACAGTTATGAGTTGCTCTGGCGAGTGTTTGAAATATGCATGGGTGAGAACCATCGCGGCCCAGTTGCTATTGTGCCTCGGTTGGATACAAGAATTCTTCCTCGCTCACTATCACACTCCATGGGCTGAAGAGCCAAGAATATTTGCCTATGGCCAGTATACTCTCCATGGGAAGCCGGTTGGATTTCCGAGGACCACGACATAGCTATCCTACTTGCAGTACTCAGGTAGACCCTCTGCAGATGTTAGGCAGCATGTGCCGCGATCTCCAGTCAGAGCGCATTGCTGTCTACAGAACTGAATGAGAGATCTGTACTCGTCTCGATCAACAGGTCGGTGTTTGATGTGTGGCCATATTGTCTCGATTATCTCTGTATCTTCAATCATTGACATTGCTATATATTGAGAACACGTCGAATGTGTGTGAAAGCATATTTGAAATAAGGAAGAAGCACTCTCAGGCAGAATTGAAAGTCTCCCTAACATGCAGCCTCCATGGGATGTTCTCCCATCGGCTCCCGCGCCTGGCGAAATTTTGACACTCAAGCCAAGTGTACTTCTGACGGAGGATAATCATCAGGAGATCCCCGTTGCTGCCGATGCATAATCCTTTTTCTGCAAATTGGAAGGGTTATCCCACTACCTACACTCAACGGCCTCGATGAATAGTCAAAGACTTATGTTAAAGGCTATCCTACTACCTAAGACTGATGGACTTGATGAAGAGGCAAGTGCTTCCAATGAAATGAAGAAGAAATTCTCTTATTCAAGGGTCCTCGGGATGGATCTCGTGGCGATATTGAATCATCACACCAAACAAACATGCTTGGCCACATGGAGTTTACCATCAAAAATCCAAGTCTGAGCTCAGTGAAAGACTGCGGTTGGAAGTTCGGGTTTATTGTACCTGGCAAGGCACTCGAGTCACTCTCAAGTCTTCCTTCGGAAGATTTGTTCTCAGTCAACGATCAATCCTCGATAGTGTCCCCTTGATAACAGCCCCCGGAGACTTGAAATGTATCTCACCTCACCCTCAGGTTCAGAGTCGCAAGATAAAATTCTTGTCCCTCTCCTTCTATAGCTAAGACGTGCAGACCACCCCTCAAACCCTTATATTTGAAGGTAAGTGCCCTTGTTATCACCAACCTAACCATCATGGTCTAGTTGGGAGGGGCAACACCAACTACGGTCGGTTGGAACCCCCCATGTTTTTTTCTTTTTCTTCTTCTCTCAGCAAGAGATACAAACTGACTTATCGCAAGCCCATTCTCGCTTGGCAGATGGTGCTCAGAGCGAGGTGTCAAGCCTGAGAAGCATGGCATAATCTATGATGACGGCAGCGGTGGCACGAGGTCACTCAAAGGGAGTCGAGTTTAGGGCTTGATCCTGTCAAGATGATTTCAACTATGCAAGACGAGCGACTGGCAAAGGAACCACACATCAACTATTCCAGGCCAGTGTCTATTGAACACAATGCTCAATATGTTTATTAGAGTCAATGGATGGTCACCTAAGTAGTCATCTTGAGAAGTGACCTTTATAAGGACCGACAACATGTATAGTGTCTTGATGTAAGACACTCTGATGCTATTATAGGCCTACCTGTCTATTTTGAGTCTGAAAGAATGGTTGCGGATAAAAAAGTGGGACGTAAGACTCATGTCCCTTCTAGGTTCCCGGGCTCAGTTTCAATCAACAAGTACGAAGGCCTATAGGGCAGACTGTGACAAAACCTATTTTCTCTCTAACCAGAACCTACCTATATAATTAAAAATCAACTATATATATAGTCTATAGAACTTTATAATAATTAAACTAATTAGATACTAGGGCTTAGACCTATACTACTATATAAATATAAATATTCTTATAATTATTAGCTTAAATTCTTCTTTTCTTCTCTATATCTTTTTCTAATATATTTAATCTATCTTCTTATTACTTATTATTCTTTTATTATTATAAATATTATTATATCTCTAGTATTAATTATATATAATTCTTTTATAAATTTAAAGTAAAATAATATTATTTTAGTTTAATTTAATTTAGAAATAAGCTATATAATAATATTTAATAATTATAGTCTTTTATATATATAATTAAAGATAATTAAATAATATTTAATATTTTTCTAAGCTTAAGATAAAAATATATTATATAATTATATAGAGTTAATTATATCTATATAGATATTCTATATCTCTTATAATTATTTTAAATATTATAAGAATATTTAATTATCTATAGATTTAATTATAACTAATATTAGGCCACATAGCCATACTTATTGATATATGCTGCTGCACATAGATCTAGATTGATAACTGCTGATAGCAGCTGCTAACAACTATCAGAAGTTATAGGTCATTATCATCTATATATAGCTTAGCATACAAACCTTTAGTTGTAGTTGGAATCCAACCACATTCATACCACTGCATCCAGTCCTATCCTTACCCATCAAATTAGTAGTAAGAAGTGTTCTTGTCTGGCACAAGCCAGCAAGGAAGATCAACCTCCTTTTACTTCTATTCTGTTCTTCTTATAAAATTTCCTCCTCCCCCTACATCGTCCTGAGAGATCCTTACTCTTTAGATACTGTTAAGTGTCATCGTTTTTTGATGATAATAGACATAACAGTAGCAGCAATAACAACAGCTACTTATATCAGACAAACTATTGCTATAAATTAATAATTTTATTTATATAAATCACTTAGTCCCCTATATGAAATATATATGGAAGAAGCCAGACCTCCTTCAGCTTGTTATGAGATATTATGCCGGTGTCCCTAAGGCAATATAATAATCAGTAGCTAAGGAAGATCTACTATATGATTCTTAATAGATTGTTAACAACCACCTATTTACACACAACCTAAAACAAGCGATTATATATCTCTATAGATATCAAGAAGAATTAATCCTATTGCTCAACCTATAATACCAGCAATCTGCTTAAAATCCTGCTTAAATTAAGACAGGCATACCTATAGAACTAGATGACTATATATTGATGTTAATAACTATAGTTAAACGACCTAGATAAAGCGAGAACTCCTAGGCTGCACATAAACTTTCTAAAGCCCTACATACTAGCTAGTAAGCCTATACGCCTGCTGAACCTTTATTATTACGCCAGGCTAGCTGCCAACCTTCATCTTTAGGCCTGACTCTTGACTAAGGTTAGCTATAAGCAGAAAACCTTATATATACTAAGGAACCTACCCCTTTCCTTATATCCTCTAAAACCCTTATATCTTAATAATAAGAGAAGTAGTCTGAATGCCTCTATCTAAAGCTATCTGCTCTACCTAGCTCTTTTCTATTACTAAACCTCTATACTGATTATATATTAGTATTAGAGTTAGACCTCTTTTTAGTATGAGATATTATGGCTAATAGCTTAACTATATAGAATTTAGTTAGTAGTAATAACATCCTATTAAATAGGGACCAGCTAGTATTAAATAATAACCTTATTATAATTATAGCTAAAGCTGTTGTAGAGGCGCTAATATATATTAATATGACTGCTTAGGCATAAGCTTTAGTTATTGTTTAAGCAGCAGAAGTAAATGCTGTATAAAGATTTAATGCTTGTCACGAAACCAGCCGCAGTTACCGCGGGGCACCGCCCCAGACGGGCCGCAGGACTGGCCGGCAGAAAACCACACACCGCCTGCCCGAAACGGCGTGCTAACCAGTGCTCAGTTAGCAGCAGTTA